>NW_028250339.1:0-43704 GCF_964263255.1 Lissotriton vulgaris | reverse complement strand
CCCCTCCAGCCTGAACACTGCTGACTGGAGTTGGAAATAGTGTGTTGCATAGTCATTGTACGTTGTAGTCATTATCGCAATCGAGGGAACCATTCTCTTCTCATACCCCACACCTCCCTCCAACCCGTCGATTCACCCCAAAACTGTCACACCTACAACCGGCTCTCTGGGAATCGCAAAGAGAGTGCAGACACTACTGCCTCCGTGCATAACAGAGAGAACCCATCACCCCTTCCAGGCGTCGTCAAATACCGATCTCCACTGCATAAGAGTTTGTGTTGCATGAATCCTGCTCCTCCCGCCTTTGTCTCATCGCGCGCCGGGCCTCCGACCTCCACCGTAAGTCACCGAGCACATACATCAGGAGTGAGTGACGGATCCTTTTGGGCTCCGGCCAAGCCGCAGGACCCCCGCCTCGCCACCATGGGGAAACCAGATGGTAAACAATTGAAACTCAACTTTGACACTCGAAAGACTCCCCGATCCCAGACGGAGCCTGATGAAGATCACGCTGCGGCTCGTACTACCTCTACCGCAGACCTCAAGGAACTATTGTTGATAATGCAATCAAATATAAAAAAGTGGGAGGGACCCCTAGATTAACCAAGGGAAAAGAGGTACCACTACCAGAAAAGAGAATGGTTCCCTTGATTGCGATAATGACTACAACGAACAATGACTATGCAACACACTATTTCCAACTCCAGTCAGCAGTTATCTTAGACTGCTTCAGAATGCGAGCGCTATTACATATGATTTCCCTCAAGAGCCCCTCATTATGCTCCCACTACACATACTCCTGCAACAACCTGCCCCGGCACATGTGCTATCACTAATATACCGCACGATACAAGCTAACAGAGATGTGACCACTGCAAAGGAGAGGGTGCAAATTTTAAACACATAGCCTGGGATGGCACGCCCATCCAGCACTTCTGGCCAGAGATACTAGCGGTGCTAGATCACATGACAGGTCTACACATTCCCGAAGATCCCCTGACCGCAATATTGGGATACACTGAACCCCTTGCTGCCAAAGTGCGGAGATACACCTCTCTTGCGCTTCTTGTTGCTAACAGATGGATCGCCTGTAGGTGGGGAAGAGGGAGGGCGCCAAAATTTAAGGACTGGCTCCAAGACCTTATTTATTGTCAAGAGCAACTACATATTTATGCGGACCTCCAACCCCCCTCGTCCCACCCGAAATATATTTGGGCCTCCCTACACATGTATCAATTGGAGCACTCTACCGCCACAGAATGTACGGCACACTAGTATGTGCATGACATGATGCAAAGGGAACCACCACCTAAGTCTACCCACAACATTTACTGGAGACCACGGGACAGCATGGAACACCACCTTACACCCCAAAGGATCAGAATGCGGCAACATTTCAGATCTGCATACTTTGATCACAGTGCAAATAGTGGTAATGTCAATTTTGTTTTTCTTTTACAGTTATTGTTCGTTGTTACATGATTGCAGATATTTAACTGCCCTTAATGCTCAATGCTCCAACTAAAGCGGCCGGCATGATGTGGTTATAGGCGGCTTGCTGTGTACTTCCCTGCCTTTTGATTATGTTATATTCATACTCGACGCATTGCAATGCCAGCCCCACTGGGGATGTAGGCAGTATGCTGTGGGCCACACTTCTTTAGCCAAAGGGGTATTATTTTCCTAATCAGAGCATACAGCATGGAGAAGGGGTCAGCCCATCAGCTATTATTTTCTTCTGTGTGAGTAAGGACATTCTGCCCAAGAACGATGTTGTTAACCACACAGGAAATATCCATAGACTAATGATAATGCGTCCTTTTTTCTAAATAAATTATATATATATATATATATATATATATATATATATATATATATATATATATATTCAATGAAAAAACCATAGGTTATAGTCCATATATAGTTAGGAATTAGCATTTACAAAACCTTATTTTACTCGCATAAAACCATTGAAATTCCATATATAGTTAGATGCGCTAACTATATATCGCGCACCCGCAATCCACTGCTGATGATGTCACATATTACATCATTCATGACATGGTCAGTGACATCACTGATGACATCACTGATAACAACTCAAATGACATCACTGATGACATCTCAAATGACATCACTGATGACATCACTGATGACAACTCAAATGACATCACTGACAACATCACAGATGACATCATTCATGTGTTAATACGATGAACCTCTACAGACTCTGATATATCCTTAGATACACTCAGTGAAAACAGACACTCACAGATTGTCACTCATCCATGGAGTTACTCATACACCTAGACAGTCATGCAAAGAATCAATCGCACCTCCAATTCCTCAACTATACAGTTATACACACCTTACTTATTGAAGCATATTCTAACACATATTTACTCTCTTATATAATCCCTAATAAAAGTTCACAATGATCCATACAGCCATTCACACATTCACTGGCTCTAATGCACAGTTATTTATATATGTTAACTCTCACATGTACTGTGTTTTACATATGTACTTACTTTGACATGTAGCACTGAGATATCCATTCACTCACCAATACACTCATGCACACAGTCAACCGCCCATACAGCTGTTTCCACATGCACTTTTGAAACCATACATCTAGTGAATCAACTGCTCACACATCTATGCACAGAGTCACACACCTCCCAGCCACTCACACATATACTCAGTCTCCCATACAAATACTTGAGCAACCAATCAATAACCCATATAGTTATTCATATAGCTACTGATCAACACATGCAGCAGTTTACAGAACAACAGATATAATGATGCACAAAGTAATATAGTTTATTCACTAACCCATGCACTCAGTGAGACACATTTAATCACTCCCTCATACAATCAGTCATGCACCTACTAAATCCTTCATCCAGACATTTATACATCCACTCATTCTTCAATATGTAAGACATATTTTAACTTTACAGAAACATACAGTCACTGGATGTTGTGATCAGTGATGTCATCAGTGATGTCACTGACCATGTCATGAATGATGTAATATGTGACATCATCAGCAGTGGATTGCGGGTGCGCGATATATAGTTAGCGCATCTAACTATATATGGAATTTCAATGGTTTTATGCGAGTAAAATAAGGTTTTGTAAATGCTAATTCCTAACTATATATGGACTATAACCTATGGTTTTTTCATTGAATTTCAATGGTTTTTTGAAAGCTAATATTTGTATCTGTAAAATGTATTCTTCTTTAAATCATAAAATATATTGTACATGTTTTTTATACATTTTAAAAAAAAAAAAATTTGTTCCGCTCCTAGTCCGCGAACTGGTCAGCTTCCCGTTAGCTGAATTCAAAGCCGCGACTTGGTGCGCGAGCCGGTAATCGTTCCTTAAGCGTAACTGTTACGTTATCATGACGTTTTGCGTTGTCGCGTAATACGTTATCCGACGCGCCAAGTTAGCGGACCCGGAAGCGGATTGGATAGTGGCGCAAAGCGCGAAACGTAAAGACAGCAGGTCATGTGACTCGATAATAACACTTTTCATTAGTTCATTTCACTTTTGGTTTCCTAATGATGTAATACTAGGTCATGTGACCTAAAAATAACACTTTTCATTGGTTCAGAACTTTTGCTTTTCCCAAATCATGTAAACCCCTCCTTCTTTCCTCACTCTGACTTTCATCTTGGTGAGAGAAAGACCATTTACCTGAAGTTCAACAATGGCTTCCATTCTTGCTGCAGCTGGTGCACCCCCACCACCACCTCCACCTCCTCATAAGAAAAGAGGACCACCAAGTCAATTTACCTCCAACAGAGAGCAGGAAGAGGAGGAAGAAGAAGAAGAGGATCCAGATCAACAACAATTTATCCCAGAGTTGCCCCGTGTTTCAAAGAGAAAAACTAGTTTCATCTGGCAGTTTTTTTCCATCCCTCCAGGGGAGAAGAAGGTGAATGCGAAATATGTCACCTGCCTCATCTGTGATTACAGATTGTCAAGAGGCACAGAGAAGAAATATAGTATGGGCAACTATACTATGCATCGACATATGACCAGGTGGCATCCCTTGAACTACAGCCGGGCTGAGTTAAGGGACCTACAAGACAATCCCCCGACAACTCCTGTGGCCAGATCTACCTCATCAATGTCTTTGTCAGGAAGAGAGGCACAGGAAACTGTGCCAAATATTCAACCAAATTTCCAACATATGAGGTTTACTTGTATATATTGCGGTGCAATGTTGTCGTATGGGAACATGAGCATCAATTTGATTAATATGGTGTTCGAAAACCATAAGTGCCCTAATGCACCCAAGAAGTAATTTTTTTTTGCTCCTGTTGAGCCGTTTTCAATGCCTGTTTTTTTGTTGTTTCCCCTCCATAAAAAACACAAAAAAACATAAAACTGTTCTAAAAATACAAAAAAATCAAAAAATGTTCAGAAAAAAAAAAATATATATAAAACAACAAAAACAAAAAAAAAAGTTCTTTTCAGAACTACCTCCCCTTTCAAATAAAATTGCTAGAATGTTTATCACTCTGGCAAGCTCTATTTCTTTTGGTTCGCTTCAAGTTCGCTGACCGGTTCGCGAACTTTAAGCGAACTAAAAAAATATTTTTTTTAAAAAAAGAAGAGTTAGTATAAGGGAAGTAAACAGAGAATAATGTAAAAAGAAAGACAGCTATAGAGAGTAAATGAGAGATAGTGTCAGTGACATCATCAGCAGTGCATTGCGGGTAAAAAGAGTAGAAAACATTTACCTTATAATTCTTGTTACCTTTTTAAAATATTTTTTCATACTTTCAATCTGTAAAACAGAGAACAAACATTTCCAAAAATATTAAAACATGTACTTAAAAATTAGAAAAGACAAGGGAAAAGGTTCAAGAACAAACAGTTTTTCAACAACTTTGACATTTACAGAAGTCTCTGCTTCTCTACGTCCCCTACACAATCCTAAATATATATATTTTACAAAAAACTGTATCTTGATGTTGAAGATGTAAAGCCATCATAAAATTGTCTCTAATATTTTAAATGATAGTTTCAGGATGCAAATAAGATGTCTGCTTTGAAGAGCTTTCTTTGAGGTGAGGCCTATTCCTTTTAAAAAAAACAGTACCCAGAAATACAGCACTATAAGCATTAAAATTGACACTTACAAAAGACTCAGTTTTTCCATATCTACCTCACATTTCTAAATGTATATCATAAGTACAAACAGAAGAACATTAATTATACATGTTAAATGGTTTATTTTTGCTGTTCTCAGAATGTATCAAATTTCACTTAAATCAGTGACTTGAAGATATTCATCATGTAACAGCGGGGAAAAAAAACACAATCAAAATGACTGTGTTTAAAAAACCCATACAACCTAAGAAATCTGATTTCAAAACTCCTTAAAATTAACTTACTTTCAATGACGTCGAAGGATCTCCTATGAACAGCATCCACCCTGTTGTGCTATAAATATTTTCAGCCCGCCACTTTCTGAAAGAAAACCTCCATCGATACGAAAAATATGTTACATAGAAAAAAAGACTTCTCTCATTCTATCACATGTTTCCACTAGGCCAAATCATGTTGCCGCGATTCGCAAGTCTTGTAATTCTTCCAATCAAATCCCGACATTTTCTATTTTCGCAACTTGCAAAAAGAAAACATTTGAGATTATTTTCACAATCCTGGACTACTAATATCTTACTCTTCTTTGTCACTCATGTTCTCCTTTTCCTATGACACTGATACTGCTTACTATGAAGCAGACTTACTTGCATCAGGTTTATATAGTCGGATTTTACAAAATAACATTATAATTAAAAGTTTTGGACCAATAATCTAGACAGCATTGCAGACTTACATTCCCTCAACTTGATGAACCTTTTCCAATTCTTCACAGGAAATCTCGAGATTCTTTCTTTAAAATTTTGGTTTTAAAAACACCAGGTAAGAATTTTTAAGGTCAAACGGCAATTTTTTTTTGAAACTTACAACGGAATCATTGCAGAATGACCAGCCGTTTCGAGACTTTAAATAAGCTGTATAATGTCCTGAAGTTGTTGAAGGACCATCGTGATAGATAATTGCTACAGTTACAAAAGTCCTTCCTGATATTGAAAGCTGAGAAGCCACACATTTTTTTATTAAAGTTGACAATTTTGATCCATCAGGCCTACATCGTTGGATCATTAAAATGACATACTGTCCATATCTACGTATAAGTAATGTTGACATCATTTCAGATTTACATTGGCTACACTCCATGTTGTGATCCGCTGCATTTACTAGCTTATTAAAGGAGACTGATTTACTGTCTGGCAAAGTTAAATATATAAATCTTTCTGAGTCTACACTAGTAGTACTTGATACCCTACAATTCTCGCAGTCATGCTGCCATTGATAAGAAAGCCCAAACAGGTGATCTACATCTACACCCTCAACTTGCAATATATCAAGCATATACATTAAAAACTCCTGACAATCTTGCTGATTATTTTCAGAGAAGTCTGTTTGACCTGAACATTCATCTAACAGATAACGAACTTCAGACACACTTTCTACTTTTGTTCGATCAGTGCTACATTTCTCGAAAACAGAATTCAACAAACAGCATAAAATTTGTTCAGAATTCAACAGAATCTGTTCTTTTAAACTCTCTAGTGAAAAGAGAACATTAACCACTACATTTGCATAGCAGTTGACACCAGAACTGTTTTCAAATTGAAAACCGACAACATCTTCAACAGAATCCACTTTCTTTCTGCTAACAATTTTCGGTTCATTGACTTTTAGTCTTTTTGCAACAACCTCCCTACTATTACTGCTATTTCTACGTTTGCGGCCTACCACACGTTTCTCAAACAAAGGATATTGAGGCAAATGTGGCGCATACTCTCTTCTTAACCTATTGTATTCCTTAACACAATCTAGATCCGCACAAATGTTTGTGACATCACAGTCAATCAAGTACAATCCCGATAAAGTTCTAACTCGTGACAATGCCACATATGCCATACCCTCCTTGAACACAGAACTGCCGATATTCACCAATGCACAGTCTACACTTAAACCTTGCGATTTATGGATTGTCACCGCATATGCCAAGCAAACAGGAAACTGTTTACGGCGAACATATAAATCTTTAACAAGCAAAAACCTAGCAGAACAACGACCAATTTGCTGTACTTCCTCAATGCCATCAAATTTAATTCTTAAAAATTCTATTCCATCTCTATTTCTGTATTTCTCAAAATCAACAACATTACCCATTGATCCATTTACCTGACCTCTTTCTACATGTAAATTCCTTCTCAAAATAATTCGGCAATTTAAACACACATTCAAAGTCTTTTCAAAACCCGCTGTTTTAGATATAGTCTTCTCTAATGAATCCAATTTTGATTTCAAATTGTCTGACAAAATAATTGTTGATCCCATATGCTCTAATTTGTCGATAGCTTCAAGTTTCACAATCTCTTGCTTTTCTAAATTCAACATTTTGTTGTTGAAGATGGCACATTCTGCAAGAGTTGGCATGAGACATATCCCGGATTTCTTCTCAGTAATTTTCTGAAAAATATTCTCAGGCACAATCTCTTGTTTGGGATATAAATTTGACAGTAATCGTGCATTTAAAGCTTCTTTCCCATGCTCAGTCACTTTTCCAATTCTAATATCTTGTAGAATATTCTTGTAATCTTCATCCTTTGCCTGACGCATATTTTGATGCAGTTCTGCATAATTGAAGTTTAACCATATATTGACGTTGCCAATGCTCCCTAGGCACTTCCTGGTATCTTCATGCGTGAGTATTTTGAACACAGGTTGACCTTTTACTGGTGTCAGCTGCAGAAGATCTCCGAAAACAATGATGTGTTTCCCACCAAATAACACATCATATTCAGTTTTAAGTACTTCTTGCATTCTCAAATGCACAAAGGCAAGCATGACATTGGAAACCATGCTTACTTCGTCAATGATAAGTAGTTTCATTTTCCTCAAGACTCTTGAAACTTCACAGCAAGCATCTCCAGATAACTTGTTGTATTGTAATTTGTTGTCATGCTCCACCGGCAGCATCAGTAGACGATGCAAAGTAATACCTTTAATGTTATGTGCTGCCAGTCCAGTAGGAGCGGTGACAACACAAGACAGCGATGACTCAGTCCTTTCCTGCAAATAACAAGAGATTGCTTTAATGAGGAAACTTTTTCCAGTTCCCGCTTCTCCACTCACGTACAGTCGGACAGGCTTCAACGATGTACATGAGCACTTGTTCTTCTCATGACTTAATCCGTGCTCAATTTCCGTGGTAACTTCATCATATATTTTCCTCTGCTCAACGTTGAGTTGTTTTTCCAAGTCTTCTAAGTTAACTGAATCCTCCTGAGCATGTGCCATGGCTCTTTCCACTTCATTCATAGCAGTGGCAGCTTCATTTTCGATAATAGGTCCTCCAAGTGGATCTTGACTCAATGAAACAGAACTCTGACTGTCCTGAGAACTGTCTCTGGCAATCTCGGCTGCAATCGTTGCTTCCTGCTCAATTTCCAAAGTTAGCATTTCTTGATATTTAGAAAAAGCAGGACATTCTATGGACTCCTTGGCTGCATTGAAAGAGTCTTCGTAACAGAGGAAATCTCCAAGCAGTTCCTCTTCTGCACGCCAAGGCTTGAAAAGTTGCAAAAGTGCTAAATAAAAAAACTCCTTTTTTGCTGGAGATTCACCACTCAATTTTCGATGGTTTACTAATTGGCATTTTCTTTGCTTGACCAGGCATCCCTCACTTCCAATTACAGCATACACTCCTTTCTCAATATCTTCTTTGATGTTCCTCTTGAATATATAATTTTGGAGAACCTCATATAGACAAACATTCTCAAGGTGACTGCTTCGATTTGGATAATATGTATCCAACATGTTGGTCTTCAAAATGTCGGTACTGTTTGGTTCCTTTTCTGCCAAATACTCAATTTCCCGGACAGGTTTTAGAACTCGATTTCGCGTTGCAGCAAGACCAAGACTCGCCCAAACGAGACTCCTGGATTTGGCATAGAGACTTGCTGAAGACAACCGGTCAGAACATTCGTAAGCTCCGATTTCTCGATGCGACATCTTCAGACTGAAACTGTACAACTTCTTGCTGAGGCTCTTTTCATGAGAAATATCCTCCCACATATCCTTCAGTTCGGTCTTTTCTTTTTTGGTGATGTAAGATGTCACATACCGAGCCACAGCCATACAGTTGTCAGCCACAAACTGTATATCCATGTTAGCATTCCACATGGACAAAATCACTGGGTTGTAGTCATTGATGTACTTGGACTCTTCGTTCCTTTTCAAATTGTATGTATTCTTGGGTGATTTCCTCGTCACATTATGTCGCAGCGAAGACATCAAACTGTTCACTCTTCCTTTAGAAATCACCGGTCGTGGAAAGTTGAAACGACATTTGGTGTAGAACTTGTCCTTGTTTCTGAATTTACGACGACAGTACTTTCCACAACGATGGCTTTGGAAACGTAGAACTTGTTCTCTTAGACTTTTCTTCTCCGTTGCGTTTGGAACAGCACACGTAGAATACTGTTCGATGAAATTCATCACTAAGTCATCCGGATCTGTTCCAAATTTAGGTGCATCCTTGATCCACAACAACATATGTATATGAGGGGCACCTCTTGCTTGGTACTCCTTTCTCCAGAAGAAATCCAACACCTCTCCAAGAGGTGGATTCTTTTTATTTGTGATGAAAGACATCATAGCTTCAAATCTATGATTGAAGTACCTGCATACATTCACTGGATCCAAAGAACACAGTTCTCCAGGTGTCTTGAATTCAATGTTTTCAATATTTCCATTTGCCTCTCGTAGAAATTCAAGTAAGTCTTCCCAGCCATACTCGGCACAGCTCAGAGTGAGGAACCATGTTGGAGTTCCTAAGTTCCTCAGCATACATTTTAAATCACCATGACGACGGTACCAGTACTCATTAGTACCATGCTGACACGCCATGAGATTAATTAAGTGAGAATCCAAAATACTGTCTTGGACATTGACTTTATGCATAAAGTCACTTGCCGAGATGTTTCGCATCTGTATACCACTTTTTAAGATGTGGTTCACTGCATATGACAGTCCAGACAGATCGCTTTCAAACAGGAGATGAAACAAATAGGGAATGCATTGCCGAAACCTAGGATCTGCTGCATACAATCGTAAAGTCCGGTATTCAGACGCAGGAATTTGATGAGGTCGCTCATCATATCTTCCTCCTTGACCTGTGGGAAATAGCTGTGGGAAACACCGAGCTTCCAAACTTTCCTCCCAAACACTAATGGGACTCCCTTTGGCTTGTTTCATTTGAAACAACTCAATAGCATTCCCCATGACTTCCTTGGAATGCAAAGGATGAACACTATAATGTTCATATATTTCTTCACTTTTAGAGGCCTCTACTTTCTCAATTTGGCCAGCACACAAATCGCTATCCTCTTCATCACTTACTTCCTCTTCTGCAACATATACATTCTTATAGTACTTATTATTTTTCTTCAAATACACTGTTGCCTTTTTGACTTTCCTAACATCCACTAAATCTTGCCATATTTTCTTATTCTTTGTCGGAACCCCATTAACCAAGATAACCAGAGGTTCCTCTTCCACTTCTTCTATTCCAATTGTATTAATGTTTTTGTTCAAATCTAGAGGCAAATTAACAACTCTTCCCTTTAATCCTCTCTGTAAATCTGCTGGAGGCAACTTCCCTGTCTTTGGCTCCATTCTTACAATAGCCTGAAAGGGATGGATACTTTGAATCAAAATAGATTCATAAGTATTTAAATCCTTCAATTCAGAAGGAATCTCAACCAATTCCAGATTATTATGAACTGCCCTAGCAGGCATCTGGTTTTGGTTTAATTTATTACAACAATAAGTACACATACGTTGATCCGATCCCAAATCAAAATAATTTTCTACCATCAAGTATGTGGCAAAATCCTTCCATTCACTATTATTTTCCCTTTCACTTTTTGCATATAAATCCACTACCTTAGTCTGATTCTTATAATAAGTGCGTCGACAACATACACAAGTGAAATTAGGCCTCTCACTTGATTTCATCTGAAACGTGGCAATTTCCTTCTGAAAATTATCTGTACTGGAAACCTGTACATTATCTTCCACATTACCCTCTACTTCTGGGTCAATTTGAACATTCTCATCTTTACTACCAAAGTAACAAAACTCAATTTCTTCACAAATATTCTTCACATCTATTTCAGAACCATGCAAAAGAGCAGCACATAATTGTTTAAGCATAATTGCTGGACTCTTAGCATAATACAACATTCTCACTAATTTTCTCACTTTATTATGATGCACTGCTAGCATCCTGAAATGATGAAAAACACTCTGGCATACTCTCCTGGAAAGACAAGCCAGTGAATGACCACGCAAACCTGTCATTTGTCTCACTCTGCAAGGATCTAAATCTTGCAACAACTTCATTTTCTGCTTCAAACTTTTCTTATTAAATGTCCGTATAAAATCACAAAGCAAATTGATGGAAACCTGTCGCACACTGCAAATAGAACTACACTTCCAAATGTACACAGGACCCTTAGGACGTCTTCCTAAAACCTCATCACTTAGCGCCTCTTCTGTCTCTGTTGTCACAAGTTGTTCTTTTTCAACTGGACAACCATCCTTCACTTCATAAGCTCGACCACTGATGTCAACTGCATGCACCAAATCATTATCCTGAAAATAAGTCTCCTCATTAAAAAATGCCTCAGAACTTGAACTATGCATCCATTCTCCGGAAAAAACTTCACAAAAGTTAGTACGATTTACTACTCTCTTCCATCTACTTTTTGTTTTGAAATCAGAAATTACCTTGCTTAGTTTCCTAATTCTATTGATTACCAAAATAAACAACTTTCGCTTAATTTCAAAAGCATGATCAATCATTTTCTCTACATTTTTCTTCTTATAAAATGCCGCTTTCTGTTGGCCTTTCTTTTTAATATTTTTCAATAAATTAACTAATATCCTATTACGGAACATTCGATTTCGAATGTCCCTAAACTGTTGTTTCCTTCTACTATCATGCACAGAGTTATCTCTTCCTCTACCAGTAACATTTGTGATGGGTCTCTCCTTTCCATTTAAATTACTTTTCTTTTTGTGAACTGAAACATTTTTTTGAGCAAAACTTTTTTTACTACAAATATTTCTTAAGAATGATTTTGTGCTCTTACCCGGACCTTTCTTGGTGTTTTGACAAGTATTTGGGGAAGAGGACTGCTGCAATAAAACATCATCCTGCTGTCTTTGACGTTTTCTAGCCTTTCTTATTCTACTTTTGGAAGGCATTTTACAAACTATGAAAGAATCTGCAGTTGAATCTGTGGAAAAATATAATATAAAATGTTATTAACCACTATTACCAAACAGTAAATAAATAACAGTCATCTAAAACTTAATGCCGTACTAATTATTTAACATAGCAAATATTTTCCACCAGCACTGCATCACAAAAATGACACTCAATGGTACAAAACAGGCATACAACACTCATAAATCACTCCCTAATATTTTAAATCATTAATTCAGGATGACGATAAGATGTAGCCTATCTAAAGATTTGTTTAGGCCCAGATCTTTAGACTGGGGTGAATGTGTGTCATTGATCCACATTCAGTCCATCACCTGTTTTGTTTATTTGAGGTGAGGCCAACACATGGTTGCAGATAAGATTATCACTGAAAAAAAACAAGGTAAAAAAACATGTGAAGGCCTACCAATGAAGTAAATCATTAAATGAAAACCAATACATTTCTGGAAATATGCACTACTAGTGCTTCATAAGATGTTTTGGGTCATATTTATAAGGCATTTGAGTGTCTAGTATGCTATTTTACGTTGTTCATGGTGCAAATTTATTGTAAATACGCTCCCACCTGCGGTTGGCAAATTTAGATTTTGATTATGGGAGTTAGATAGGCATGTTAATAATTTCCCAAAAATGGTGTATAACCCCAAACAACCTTTGAAGCAAATGCTCTTAGCCATGTTATCCACCTCCCATTGGATAACATGGCTAAGAAGTGCTTGCAAATGTGAAAAAAACGGCCGCAATGCATGAATATCGCAGAAAAATCAGCGATATTCATACATTTTCCAGCAAATCCTCTTAGCCATGTTATCCACTTCCTATTAAATAACATGGCTAAGAACTGCTCAGGGCCCCATGAGGAACGCTTTCCATTTAAAAAGGGAAAAATAACATCAAAGACACTAAAATGCCTTCTAAATATGACCCCAAACAACCTATGAAGCTCTAACAGTACATATCCTGAAATTTAATTGATTTCAAAATTCGTTTTTAAACACAGCATATAAATCAATTGTATACCTGCATTCATGAAGAAATGACTAAAATTGTCCTTGAGACACATGAAAGTGTTTTCTGGAATGCCCTAGCACCATTTTTGGGACACTATTAACATGGCTAGGTAACTCCCATAATCAAAATCTAAATTTGCCAAGCGCAAATGGGAGCGTATTTACAAGACACTTGCCCCAAGAGGAACACTTTCCATTTAAAAAGGTAAACATAACATCGCAGAAAAGTCAGCAATATTCATGCATTATCCAGCAAATGCTCTTAGCCATGTTATCCACCTTCCATTGGATAACAGAAAGCTGATTGGCTCTCCGGTGTCTGTCAACATTCTAAATAGTCCGGAGCGGCCGCCATCTTATCTCTCGGTAGGATCGAGAGAGAAGAAGAGGTGAAAAACGAAGGGGGAATTTATTGAAAGGGGGCAAGGTATACCCCTCTTGACCCCCTAGGAATGTTGTTGGGGTTATTAAAGGGTCCCGTGGGGAAAATAAAAAAAAAATGATTTTTCACGGTAGAAGCGCTTCACGGGCCGCAAACTGGGCCGCAAACTGGTAGCGAAACGGGAATTCGCCATTTTGTGCTTCGTTTTAATTGTTTAGAGACAAAAATTATCGCCGCACATCGGCCACAATGCATGAATATCGCTGAAAAGTCAGCGATATTCATGCATTATCCAGCAAATGCTCTTAGCCATGTTATCCACCTTCCATTGGATAACATGGCTAAAAACCGCTCTGTGCGTGAGCTTTTTTTTTTTTTTTTTTTTGCTGCGTGACGTTTGTTAACGTTCGATTCGATGGAAATCAGGAAGTGTTGAACACCATTTTGTCACTGCGAGTAAATATTTTATTATAAATGAATCCTTATTGATAAACATTGTCTGCGCCATCTTGCGTTTTTGTCCAATGCCACAATTTTGTCGTGCACGGCAGCCATTTTAGATGCCTTGACCAGGGCCACTCTCTGCACGCCGCCGATTCTCAGCATGGCTCCCCACCCTCGCACGCATCTCCCCCACGCAATGGTCACCCCCGCTCTCTCTCTCATGCATGGGCCATATACTTCCCCCATCTGCGCTGCTCTTCTCTGAGAATCACACCCTGTGCCCGCTCGACACCTCCCTTTCACCCTATTCACTACCGCACCCTCTGACACTTCTCTTCCTCTGTGTCCGATTGTCCAGGCCGGACCTAGGCTATCACCTAGCCCTGCGGATGTAGTTTATGGCTCCAGCTGTAGAGTATCCAGACATGCCAACCCTCCCGATTCAGGTGTGAGACTACTGATTTCAGTGCTAGTCTTTCGCTTCCCGATTCCTGCAAGGAAAAACCCGGGGGCATATTTCCAACAACTAGCGGTAATTTTTGTCTCTAACTTGTTTAGAGACAATAATTATCGCCGCACTTCGGCGAATTTTATCGCACATGAATTGATTTCTTAAATCGTTTTTAAAAACAACATATCTGTTTCAGCTTACATAACAAACCATGGAATGGGCTCCATGTACCACAATAACTTGTGTTACTGTATGCCAGAATGTTACACCAAATATGCAATTACAATTTCTCTATAAAACTAATTCTATTACTATATCACTAGAGACAAAACCACATTTTAAAAACACAGCTTTCTTCATCATTTTCTCCTTAAATCATACTATTCTCTATCTAAATTAAATAAATCTTTTCTCACCTTAGCAAATATTGTTTGAGTTTTGAAAACAGTCTCAGAAATACACCAAATTGTCTTCAGCAGAAGAAAAAGGATGCACTCCAAAGGCTGCAGCTATTGAAAGCACAGAAATACAGATATTCATTTCACATATCTCTCATATTAGCCAATCATACCTCTTCCCTCACTTTTTTCAAATCAAAACCCTTCCCCCCTCTGCCCTCTCTCCCTTGTTTCCATAGCAACCACCTCCTGGAAGACCTCTCATGTTTGCAAATTCACACAACAATGTTTCAATTGAACTCTGAACTCTCAGTGCACCTGCGTATCCAGAGCAATCTTTCAATAAATGTTTCTTCCTTGACCATTCAAATTACATCTTTCAAAGAACACATCCATGCACCCTAACTTTCTGTTTTCAGAAATGGAAATGCACCAATCACTGCTAATGAATCATTAGCATTGTAAATCCACATTTTTTTTCTTTAGAAACTCCTACTGTTTCAACTGCCCTTTCATTACCACACTTCATCTGACTGCAGAACAACCTTCTCCCACCATGTTTAAGGTCTGGATTGTTGGACATAGTTACATCCACTGGGCTCAAAGGTATGCTGAGAGCAGAAATTTACCTAACCTCAATTTACAAGATGTGGAAATTAAGTGGTTGGGCCAAAGAGGATTAAAATGTCACCAATTGATACCATTGGTGAAAACCTTTATGCATTTGCCAAAACCTGACCTGTTAATAGTGCACTGTGGAGGTAATGATTTGGGCACTTTGACAGGGGTAGGTCTGGAAATGCTTTTAAAGGACACCTTTGAGCAATTAATGGCACTTTTTCCTCAAACTGCCTTGGTATATTCCAATATATGCCAAAGACAGAAATGGAGGTGGTCCAACCAATTTTGTCCACAAATTGAGAAAGCGAGGAAGCATGTAAACAAATCTGTTTCAGCTTACATGAGAGACCATGGAATGGGCTCTCTGTACAACAGTAACTTGCGTTACTACATGCAAGATATCTACAGAGGAGATGGAGTTCACTTCTCAGATGAGGGCAACAGAATTTTCATTCTGAATTTAAGACTGTGCATTGGTACCTACTTATAAGTACCTAAATGTACCATAAACCCAAAAGCTCTTCTCAGAGCTACCCTACATCTGATCACTCACAATTATTATTTTCCTCTAACTTTTTTCACTAATTTTCCACAAAATTCGCTCCCCGGAGCGCTACCCGGTTCGCTAACCGAAAGCTAACCTCGCGGATTTTTTTTAAAAAAGTTTTTTTTCCGCACATATAAGCCTCCTCAGCCACGCTCAGAAAACCTAGGGGGTCAAGATAAGTCTACCATGACCCCTTCTACCCATTCTAAACATTATTTGCCCTCCATCTTGTATCTTAATGCGACCGAAACACAAAATGGTGGACTCCCGTGACGCTTAAGGTTCGCTAACCGGGCCGCTTTCCGGAAAGCGGTCCTAAAAAAAGGCGGGAAAGTAATTTACAGAAAAACGACTAGAGACACTCTCACCAAATATAGATTAGCTCATACTACATAACAATCCCTTCCATTCTCACAAATTTCATTGAAATTCCATTTAGCCATTTAGCCTGTAGACCTCTCCAAGTACCGTGAGGTAAATTACTTCACAAAACACATCTGAATTGTTGGCATTGACAACCAATGAAAATGTTACTTTCATTTTCTACTTTTATTACCTGACATTTGATTGGTTATATACCTGTATATATATAAAGGGAGAGAAGGAAACACAGCCATTTTGACTACTACTTCTTGTTGTACCTCCTATTTCAATAGCTTCAAAAAACTTCAACTTCTTTGTGAAGGTAAGTTATAATTTAATATATTGTGCACTATGACTTAATATAGTAGACTTTTTTTGCTAGATATACACTATCCCTCTGTAGTAGTAATGTATTTAGATAGACTTCTCTGTTATAGTTATCAATGGAGTAAGGCTTGTCTTGGTTAAATCACATACACTTTTTTATAGTCCTATTTCCACTCTCATACTATACACTGCCAAAAGATAAATTCACTGATAAAAACTGCCTATCTAAAATTAATCCCAACAGTGCCCTATCTCTACTAATATATATTTTTTTAATCCAAATTTCAGGCAAAATTATACTCCTATTTCCACTCTCATACTATACACTGCCAAAAGATAAATTCACTGATAAAAACTGCCTATCTAAAATTAATCCCAACAGTGCCCTATCTCTACTAATATATATTTTTTTAATCCAAATTTCAGGCAAAATGGAAGGCGAGCAGCAAGTTTCTTTTGAGATGGACCTGCAAGAGAGCAGCCAGGAATTAATTGAACAAATTGACATGGAATTTATGGATGAAAGCTTGGATAATGAACTGCTGCAATGTGTCCAAGCAGTAGATGTCCTCCTTGCAAATGAGGACATTTTGCAACCTCACAGATTGCAAACAATATATCAAGAAAATAATGACATTTCAGACACTGAAATGTTAGAAAGTTTAATAAATTATGAAAAAGAATCAAAATAAAAAAAACACTTTAAAAAAAAAAAAAAAAAAAAAACCAAGAAAAACAACAAACAATTAACATACAGCATTAGAAAAGTCTTTCATTCTTTTATCCATAAAGTTCGCTGCCCAGAACGCTTTCCGGTTCGCGAACTTGGCGCTTATCACGCAAAAAAAATTTTTTTTTTTTTTTTTTGGACCCTCCTAGGCCCTTTTAAAACCTCCACATAAAACCTAGGGGGTCAACGAGGATCTACTATGCCCCCTTATGGTAATTTCCCCCTTTGTTTTGCCCTCCTCTTGTCTCTCGATCCTACCGAGAGACAAGATGGCGGCCGCTCCGGACTGTTTAGAATGTTGACAGACACCGGAGGGCCAATCAGCTTCTCATCGCAAAGTTCCGTTACGCGAAAGGTTCGCTAACCGGATAGCTGCCCGGAGCGCTGTTACAGATATATATCTTGATTTAAACGTTAATTTCTCAAAATCCACTGAAGCACATATATTGAGACCTAGCAAAGGCACATCGGGCTAACAGTCCCTACAATTTTGCCAAGTTTCGTGAAAATCCATTCAGCCGTTCGGGCTAAAAGTGAGTCCAACCGCCCTATGGAAATTAACATGGGAAAAACGCGTTTTGGGACCCCCCTTTTTTCTCGGCCTCCCCTCCACAAAACCCCCCCAAATTTTCAAGGGCTACTCAGAAACAAAATGTGCCATTTTCCTGAAAATTTCAGCCAATTCCGTCCACAAACGCCAAAGTTATTAGGCATAGAATTTTCAGAAATCCCATAGGGAAAAAATCCTAACTATATATACCTACTGGCGACCGCCAGTAGGTAATATATATATATATATATATATATATATATATATATATATATATATATATATATATATATATATATATATATATATATATATATATATATATATATATATATATATATATATATATATATATATATATGTATATATATATATGTATGTATATACATATTCTTCTTTTGACCGTTCATCAAGAAAGTTATTTATTAATTGGGGTGAGTTGATGTGCACCTCAAGAAATAAAGTCACTATCTTGGTTGGTCCTAAAACTGAGCTCAGCCTCTGGTAGCTATGGCATAGGGCAGATCGGCTTACTTAGAGAAAATGTGTAAAGCATTTAGAAGTACCAAAATAGTTAAAACAAAAGAAAATAAAAGCCCCACTTCAATTTATAACAGTACAATAAAGGTTAATGAACACAATGATACCAAAATTAAAAAGCTTCAATAATGGGAACCAGAGAAATATGATTTTTGAAATATTTAAGTGAAATAGCACCAAAAAGGTGCAAAGCACCAATGGTAGTCAATGGTTGCAGTAGGCCAGGACCAAGGTCCGATTTGAGGCCCACTGTGAGGTAGCAGTGTGCTGCATTCCCTGTAGGCTTTGCAAGTGGCATCCATCATGAAATGGGCTTTAGAGTCTATCTAATATGTCTGTGCATGCACATACAGGGGCAGCTGTCTTTGAATGGTTTTCGTAATATTTTAATAAAATAACCATTCAAAGAAAGTAGCCATGCCTTTGCATGTCTACATATTCATCGTCACACACGGGCAGAGATCTTTGAACAGTAACGTACAACCAAAACCTTTGAAGATGGCTGTCTATATATGTTTATTCATACAGACGCACTGGCAGCCATCTTGTGAAGTTTTTATTAATATTTAACAAATATTATTCAAAGATGACCATTTATGTTACCACATTTTCAGCTATATTCCATTGTTATTTCAACAAGTATCATAAAACCTTTACAAAATGCTTGTCTTTTATTCCCCATCCATGTAGGGACAGAAGGCCATCTTTTAATGGTTTTTGTTCCATCTTTGCAAAAAATATTAAAAGGAAAAACGCACTGACAAAGTTAATAGATCGGCAGTCAATGACAGACATATATGCTTTGCCAATTCTTGTTACTTAAGATTCCTAGACTCACTCTAGCGTGTAAAGGCTACCATGCACAAACAAACGTGTCACCTACCCTGTGCATGCCGGTATATTATCTATGTGCTTGTGGGACACTTTGTGTTGTTTGTGCAAGTGTACAAAGTTTATTTTCTAATACTGCCTATGGCTGAAATTAGATTGCTTTAACAAAAATACGATCACATCCATGATCTGCCAATTGTTTCACGTGTGAAATATTCCTCCGTCAAAAAAAAACTCACAATAAAAATGTATGTATTCATTAGTCCGATGTCCTGTATGTGGCACCCATTTTCCAGGAATTGCTAACCACCCTAGCAGGAAATAATGTTTGTTTCAGTTCCCCTGTTGGGGGTATTTCTCTTTCCGTTTTTGTACAGCGATGGGTAGTTTTCATCTTTAGTACATTTGTGTGGTATTTTATACTCTGGGTATTTCATTAATTTAATCTGTTTGACTTTTGAGAGGCATATTGTTTTTGCCCTGTCAACTTAATGCAAAAAAGGAAAAATAAAGCACTAATAAGCATGCACCTATTTTTATTTGCTCGAATCAATTCATTGCTAAAGATAACTCACTGCTTGTTTTACTTGGATAGTGATGACCACTTGGGAATATTGTCAGAAGGTAACTCACAGGCTACTAAGCATGGGCGAATTTTGCGAATCTGGCGTTCGCGAATTTGCGTATTTGCGAACTCGCAATCCGCAAAATCCGCAAATTCTCACAAATTTGCAGATTTTTTTGTTTTTATAGTGTTCGCAAGGGTTTCTGCCAGTTTGCGAGGATTTTGTACCAGTTCGCAATTGCGAATTTACTTGTCGGCACGCAACGGTCGCAACTATGTTGTTTCTATGTCTGGTTCATCATCACAGGTTCACAGCACCCTCTGTTTCAACACTGCCACCCTCTGTTTCACCCATGCCACCCTCTGGTACATCAATGCCACCCTCTGGTTCATCATCATCACTGTAGATTATGGGGGGGAAAAGGAAGCACACCTGCCCTGCTTCAACTGACATGAATTAATTTGGGGTTGATTTATTAATGTGTCACTGTTTTAAAATTCCAGTCTGGCACCTGCTTCCTTATCTGTAATTTGCTTACTGTTGCAGTGCAATTTTTTTTTCCAGGACCTTTGTGGCCTACTTGTAGCTATTCTATGATCCGGCTGTGAGGGTCAGGGCAGGGTCATACAATTGTTGCAACTAGCAACTGAACTCTGGAGGGGCCCCAGTCTGGAAGCACTACAGGGAATGGTTACTAATGAAGAATTTGAACTTTTGCACCTGCTGAGTGCTTTCAGTTTAGCAAAACTCATTTTTCTGCAGAACAGCAAATGTAATGCCCGAAACAAACTTAACTGTGAAAGTTGATTTCTAATCCAAAAGTGATCCAAAGAAAGTCAAAAGGCCTCAAATCTAAAAAAAGGGCAGGCAAATGTCAACCTGAGGAGTTATTCTGATAAAAATCATCATTTTCAGAAGGTCTACGCTGCTTGAGTGGATTTCTTGTGCAGAATTGCAAATTTTGTAATTTCGCGAGTGAGAGATTGTTGCTGCCCGCCGCACCTACATGTTCGCAATTGCGAACTTACGCCGAACGGCGCAAAATTGTAACACCAAGAAAAAAAAATACGCTGCGTGCGAATTTGCGGATTTTTGGTAAATTCGCGAGCGTTCGCAGATCGCGAATTTACCGAAAATCCGCAAAATCCGCGAGCGGAACGGATTTTCCGCCCATGCTTACTGGCTACACAAGAGAAACTTTATGTAACAAGCTCAAGAAAGTAGGCTAGGCTCTAATCATTTCTTTTCACACAAAACATGGCACATGGGCCTTTGGTTGGTTCACCTGTGTCAAACCGCAATCAGTCCTGCTGTTCGGTTAAGCAGCTATGCTTGTTCTTTGGGGTCGACCCATTTGAGGTCTGAATGTTCAATGGGAGTTGCAGGTATTTTGATTGTATCCTGCTAATTTTCCACTAATATCATAGTCACGTTAAAGTCAGCCACCAGTACCAAATTGAGGTTGTCTTCACTGGACTTTGCATTTATTATAACCTGTTCAGGAATCACAATTTCCTCGCAAATCTTTGCATTACTTTTTCAAGAAAGTGGGTCATTGGGGATGGCGATACAGAAAGCTTAAGACAGCTAAGATAGCGTTGCTGTGCCAAAGACTGGTTTCATTTCTGTGCATATGTGCTGTAGTGGACACCACTTTAAAGTGGAGTTTTGAGCAAATCACTGGCCAGGGTATGCTTTAATTCATTCCTCCATAAGGAAAAGAAGAATAGATTCTGAGGAGTGGAGGGAATGGGAACAGAGATTTAGGAGTTGCTTCTTAATGGGCAGTGTGTTGAGTGGCCCTATTACCCATAAAAAAGATGAACTGGTAGTTCATCAGATGTGCAGACAAAGAGTAAATACCATGGGCATAGGACATCACCTTTTAGTAGGCTGTGCACTGAAGTGACTTATAATTTGTATCTGGTTTGCAAGTATTCCAAACCCAGACACCATTTATAATTGGTGTTATTTCAAAGCCATAATGTGCTTCCCCTCGTAATAGATGATCCATTGCAGAAATGCATGAGAGGCAGCATGCTACCATGAAAGTACTCTCACTTTCTTGCCTTTCTTCCCCATTATCATCCTGCCGACACAGCACCAGAATTGAAATGAATGCTTTGATGTGGTGGCCCCAGTGAGCCATGGGGATAAATGGCAGGTAAATGTCAGCAAGGTTAACTGTGTCTCCCCTTCTTGTGCTCAAACCTCTGCTTTTTATGTCCAGTCCCACTTACTCCCTGCTGCCTTCAGTAGGATACACTTTTGCTGTTCCTGGGTGGACTCTTGTTAGTTTAACAGTGCTTCCAATGAGTAGAATATCTGTTGCTCATGGGTGAACTCAATATAGCACTCCCTTTGTGGCTTAACACTGCCGTCACTATAGTAGTTCTATGTCACTTCTGGATAGACTTTATTGTACCTCTTTGGTAGATTATCAGCATTACCAATTATTACTCCTCTATTGCTTTTTTGGTGGCCTTAAAAAAAGCACTCCCTGTATCACGGTATCATTGCCCATTTTATCTCTTATATTCTTAAACCTGTATTACAAGTGACCCAGAGCAGTATCCGTTAGTAGTTACCTTTGTGAATAGTACACACACATCTGTCTGTAGGGACAAATCCGGTGGCTATCCCAAAGGTTCCTTTATATGTAAGTAAATGTACACATTTACTTTGTTTGGCTATTCATCATTTACAAGTGTAAAGTTACTCATGGGGTGGAGTCAGTAAAAATGTCAAATATGACCCTACAGTTACTAATAGTAGTGACTTTATGATCGTATTTTATGTCCCCCCCCCCCCACTTGGCAGTGACCTCCTCAAACAGTGCAGAGATCTCCATATGGTAAAGATCAGTGAAATTAACAACAGGTTAATGAACTTTGAATCAAATAATTCATTATTTTATGTTAAATTTTATGGTAAATAATTTTATAAATGTATTATATTTTGTAAAAATGCTACTGCACTACTAACTAAGTTTTACATTAAATGTTTAATACATTTAAGTAAATTCAATATAATTTATTTGTAAAGATTCTTAAACCTACATAAAATAAAATGCTTATATTTATTTATTATATATTAAACGTTCCTAAAAGCTGTGCTTAAATTAATGTAATTACATTGAATTTAAATAAATTATGTTTACTGTTAGATTTAAAATGTTCATTGAATTATTTTAAAACAACTTTTTTTTATTTATTACATATATCATTATTTTGCATTGAAAATAATTGTATAGATATTTCTTAAAAATAGAATTAGTTAATTTAGTTTACCATTATTTCAATTTCCTTATACTTGAAGTCCCTACCTCCATTATTTTTTACGGGAAGATGTTGCAGTATCAGTGGTTGGCCATGTGTGGTCCTAGAGTTACTCCATCTCTTTGGTGAAGTACATTTACAACTGTTTTGGTTATAGTTTGGCTGCAACAACTATAAAAGTCAAGTTTATGAACAGCAATGTTTGTGGGTACATGCATGTCCTCCTTAATCCCCTTCTTAACCCCTACTTACTCTGCCTTAAACCCCCCCCCCATGTATTTGTTAAAAGTCTCTATTTTACAACCATTCCCTTTTTCTTCCTACATTTACTAATAAAATTTATACTTACGTGAGCAGAATCTCCACAGTTGGTGCGCAGATCTCTGCATATGAAAGATAGAAGAAGCATTACCATAGACCTTCCCATGTAGGTTAGTTAAAGAGCATTTTGGTGTATGTTAGTAGTACTATTGTAGTACAAGTAGAAATGCTGCAAAGTGCAGTTTGTGACTAGCCCCTCCGTTTTTTATCCTTTTGGTTTGAGGGAGGAGGAAAATGATCTTTACATGGTGTCAAGAAGGGTTTTAAAGAAATCCATGCTGTGACAGGAAACTATTCTCTTGCACAGCAGTGTCTTTCACATAGTGGTGTTGACAAACACTGCATTTAAGTGCCATGGCTCCTAGAAGTTCCTTGTACAAATTGGTTGGGACAAGAGACAAGGTAGACTCCTGATATATTTCCAACTGAAGTGGTTAAAGCAAGTCCCATTTGTTTTACACTGTGACCCTCTTGAAAGATTAGAAGATAAATAGTTCACAATCACTTGGCATAGCCCATCCAAGTTAGCATTATGGAACAGAGAACTTCATGGTCCACTATATAAAACACTGTAAAGGCATCGATACGCAGCATTTGGAGGACATCTTTGATCACTGAGATGCAGAGAGGTTCATCAAGCACTTGAGAAGTTGTTGTTGTTGCAGTACATCTCAGTCTGAAACTAGATTTAAAGGTGATCAGTAGGGTGTATCAATCCCAATCTGAAGGGCTCCCAGTTTCATAACAGAATTCCATACAACTAGGAGGTTGGAACATCTCTAAAATTAAAGTGGCCTTTAGGATGATTCTTAAAATGATCAGAAAATAGAGAATCTCACCTAAGGTGGGGAGGGAAGAAGGAACTTAAGTAGAACAGGTGTAGCTGTTATAGAGTATTACCTTTGTAGAGAGTTTGGAATTATGCCATTTCGAAAGACATTTTGATGATAATGATGTTCACATTGAGTTTTAGGTACAGGAACTTCAAAGTAAATCGTATTAGTATGGCAGGTATTTGATAAGGACGGTTGTACATTTTAGGATGCCATATTTGCTAATATTTAATCACATTCTCATTATGTTATTGAAACAGGTTACAGTACTGGGCTCACTTTCAACTTGAAATGTTGAAAGTATTATTGTTTATTTATTTATGACTTGATAATAGGTACACCAGTTACCTGGGGGATAAATTCAATTACATGGTGTAAGCATACAAATATGACAGCAGTGTACTAGCAATTATATTATAAGAAGTAAGAGTTGCATGGGTTACATGTGGAGAAGATGCCATAACATGGGCAAAGTATAGGTACATGGCAACAGTGTGTATAAAATGTGCACAAAAGGCAGCAGGAAGCAGATAGGGTAAGTATTATTACTAGAGTAGGCAGTAATATCTAGCAACAATATACCAATAAGTATATGATAAATAGTAGCAGTTGCACAAGTTATATAAGTACTAAATACAGTTACATGGGATAAGCACAGATACATAACAACAGTGAATATGAAATGTACACAATAGTTACGGTAGTGAGTGTTGACTTATGGTAACAGTGTATGTAACAGTCCTGCAAGCAGTAAACAATAGATAGTGGCAGTTGCATGGGTTACAAGTGTAGTAGATACAATTCTATTGGATACGCACATAGACACATACAGAGAAGTGACAACAGTGTATACAGGAAGTATGCGATAGACAGTGCGAAAAGCGGGCAATGCCGTTTTGAGGAAGTAACATTGGGGAGAGTAAGGCAACAGTGTATGCATACATTGGCTGTGATTATGTGAAATGAGTAAAAGGCATGTAGGCAGAGTACAACATAGATCAAAGGCACCCTCTAAAGTTCAAATCAAATAAGAGTTTATTGTTACCAATTAATAAAAACCATCACAATATACATCAAGTCAAAAACAAGCTTTATTCGATTGTTAAAATCATAAAAGCACAATCAAACAATAAAAATACGGTATCACAAGTCATTAATTCAATAGTACAGTAAACTTTGGTGATAATATCAGTGCATGTAAAAATCATTTCAAATTGATAAAAAAATGGACATGTGAGAGAAACAATTTTTAAAAACAGACAATTTTAAAAACAGTAAAAAAGGAAACTCAATTTGTTTGTTCAGCCCGCCTGGTTATTCGGGGATAGCTTCCTGGATTTAGTATGAATAGCAGCTACCAGGAAGCTAGCAACCCCGAAAAATTACCCTTGTGGTTCCTAAAAGTAGCAGATACAAGAGAGCTGGGCGAACCTGGAGAAAACCTGCGTCTCTTAAAATTGGGACTAAAAACCGTCTTCTACTCTCCTTAAAATGATCACAGAACATAACAAAATGCATAAGAGACTGTTCTGAGAAGTTGTCACAACTGCATGGGTTTAGAGTGTCAGGTACCCCCCACACAGGAAAATTTCCTAGGGAGTATTGTATAATATTAAACCTGAACCTGATAAGGAGGTGTCGATGAAATGGATTGCTGACAATTTTTAGATAGGGTTCTAGGGAAGGGGTAGTTAGTAGCAGGAAATTCGCTCCTACTTTGGGCTTCATTAGTTCCTCTTCTTCCCTAGCTTGGTTAGCCCTGTGCAGGAAATTTTCCTTTATCCAGTTTACGTCACCTTTGACTTTGGTGTTCGGATTGTTGTAGAGATCTGGCCAACCCAATTTATTCACCGTGTTCTTAATATATGCAAGCCAGGAGATGTTAGTTACCTTATCTAACTCAATGCAGTCTTTAAGGATGCAGTGGTTCAGGGTATATCCTTATTTAGCCAGGTTTTTGCCCAGTAAACTAGAGGGGCCAATTGGAGCTCGTCGGTGGCATAGCCTAAGCCTAGCTCAGTGTGCAGGGAGAAAACTGGTGTTGATTGCGGGACTCCTAGCAATGTTCTAAGAAAGTTGTTTTCCGCAATTTGTATTTTCCCCTGAGGTGAAAATCCCCACAAGGGGGCACCATACTTGGCTATAGACAGGCATTTTGACTTGTATACTTTCAGGAGGGCATTCATTGGTCGCGAGCCCAGTCGCTTTGCAAAGCTCATTAGAGCTGAAGTAGGTCTCTTGACTGCAAGGCTTTTTGCATTTACTTGAACGGTCCAGGAGCCCCCTTCTTCAAAAATAACGCCCAAATAAGTAAAAACAGGTACCCTAGTCACACCCTCACCAGTGCAGGTAAACGTCTTTAGCTTTTGTGTTTTCTGGCGTTTACCTGCCACCATAATGTGGGATTTTTTATTATTAATTGCTAGGTCAAGTGATGTCATGAACTCTCCAAATGCGTCAAGGAGTTTTTGAAGTCCTACCCCTGTGCGGGCTAAAAGCACCGCGTCGTCCGCGTATAGTAATACGGGCACCAGGGAGTCCCCTACTCGTGGGATGTCAGGTGTTGATACCTCTAGAACTTTGCCCAGTGAGTTGATATAAAGGATAAATAGCAGGGGGGCCAGGATACAGCCCTGCCTGACACCCCTTCTGGAATAGAAAGGCCGAGTACAACTGCCCTCCCGATCAGTTCTTACAGAGGCTGACAAATCAGTGTGGAGTGACGCTACATATAAAACAATGCTTTTTTAAAATAATCGCTTATCTTATAAACATGATTAATAATGCTACAGCTCAGGAAAATGTTGTCTAGTTAAAAAACATTATCATTATAAAATGTATTCAGACAGTTTCACTGTTGCTATAAATCGATGTATGCCTCGACATCTTAGAGCTGTTTTAACTATATATCAATGTTGTGTAATCATTTTACAAAGTGAATTCCTCATGCTATGGTATGCAGCTTACAATTCTGCTTAACTGCTTTATCGTGAATTTGTAAAAATACCCCCTAAAGTTAAATATGAGATCTGGGAGAAAGGGGTAAAAATCAGAAATATATATATGAAAAAGCCTCCCACTCGACCTGCATTTGTTCATAAATGGCTAAAACTAGCTTGATTGGCCTTTCCTTGCTATAGCAATCAGTGGATTCAACAATAGTGCATTTGTTTATATCTTTCTTTATTGCAGATCCTTTTTTAGGTATAAAATATTTTTTTATTATATATTTTATATTTTAAAACATGAAGACATAACTTTAGTGTTCATAAATACAGTGCAATTCGTGAATAATTCAACATGTTTTAAATCTCTTATTTATACAATCAAAAAAAGCATAATTGCGCTTTTATGAACAAATACAGGTGGAGTGGGAGGCTTTTTCATATATATATATTTCAGCAGAGTACAACATGTCAGCAAATAATATGAGAGTCAGTGTTGGCATAGACTGGACAGAGAGCAAATATACAAAAGACGACAGAGCAGATTAGCGGTGCAGCATCAAAGATTGGGCCACCGCGAAGCCTGGCACAAGGGGGTGAGAGTGGGGCTTAAAGTAAGGAAGAAATGGAAGCCTCCTCACGATCCCTGAATCTGGCCATTTATGCATTTGAGGGAGATATGAGAGGCAGACCCTTTGTCAGCAGTTCAGAGGCAGGTAAAGATGGAGGACATCTCACGAGACTTGCAACTGGTGGGTCGTACACTTGAGGGAGTTCGGGGAGGCAGTTCCTTGGTCAACGAATCTTAGGGCCTGTGCTTGGCATGCTTGCAAAATTCAGGCAGCACCTGGTATTGGTAAGCGGGCCACAGGAGGTTGAGAGCAAAGAGTAGCAGCAAGCTCACCTGAAATGTTGTTGTCCTTCTTCGCATTCTGAGACCCAGGGTGGTTCCAAACACAAGGTAGTGCCTTTGCCAGTAGCCAACAAGGCGGTGCCTTGTGCACCTGCAAGACTCAGGTGGTACTGGGTCTCGGCCACTGCTGTTGCGTGAGGTTGAGAGGAAGGAGCCCAAGGGCTCAGTCACGGGAGCCACAGGAGGTTGAGAGCAGGTGGGCACTGGTGGTCTCGCCTCCTATTGCTGCAACCCCCTTTGCACTCCAACACACCTGTGCGTCACAGACTCCCCACCTCCTTGACCCTGGGCTCAGTTAGCCGCATGCCTGAGGGGGGTTAAGGGGTGGTGACTGCCATCCCCTACAGATCGCCAAGACTTGACTGCTCAGTCGTGTGAGCAGGAGGGGCAGCTAGGGAGCAGTGGCGGGCTAACCTCTAGTTTCACCACCTGTTTTTAGGCTGGGCAACCAAGGTCACTGTGTATTTGAACGAGGGAGAATGGGTTTGGATATGTGCAAGGAAGTGATGGCGCTCTGCGTGTTTCTTAGGTTTTGGTAGTTGCTATGACAGTGAAAAGACCGGTGCATGCAGGTCAGGGGAACAAACCCAACGGAAAACCAGCCCCTGCAAAGGTAAAGAGATGCCTCTCCTGTACCGAATCACATGAACAAAGTCCTGTGCACATGAAAATTTGAGTTGTCTCCAGGTGGAAACCTCAATTGAGCAGTGTTGTTGAAATAATTCAAACGGTTCGTCTGGTAATAATATAGAATTTAATCGTGGAATGAATGTTCAGTACATCCAAGTAGCAAGTTGTAAACCAAAATTAAATGAAGCCGACACGTGTTTTGTCACAGCGTGTAGCGGCTGTGACTCATCAGGGCTTAATCGCAGGATTTGCGAAACAAAACCAAATTCAGTGTCGTGCGTGGTTGGCGTACGTTTCTCTAGGGACAAATGGAGACGGATATATCTCCATACTACTTAAAAATGTAGACGGGTCCATGCAGGCCTATCCATCTGCATCCAGGTGAGTCCCCCTGACCCCCAAGAAAAACTGCTCTCTTCAGCCAGACATCCAAGAGCCATCCTGGTTTACTTCGGTACTTTCCTTCTACGCCAGGCGGTCTTCGACAAGGCAAGACCAGAAGCTAAGAGATCACATGACGGGCATACCTTTTTTGTCCGTCCAGACTTTTGCCATGTGACAGTCGAGAGGAGATGGAGACCCTAGCAGTAATTTTCTCCATTCCAAAAGATTGGGTGTCAAGTATTTTTGCTAAATCCAGCTCATCTCAAGGTGTTCTTCAAAGTAAATACCCAGACTTTTCTCTCGGAGATCAAGTCACAAGAATATTTGAAAGAAATCTCTAATGAAAATCCAATCCAATCAGAAATTTGTATAGCGCGATACTCACCCAGAGGGTCTCAAGGTGCTTAGGGGAGGGGGGGGTCTGCTATTGATCGAACAACCAGGTCTTGAGTTTCTTCCTGAAGGAGAGGTGGTCCTGGGTACGACGGAGGTGGGTGGGGAGGGAATTCCAGGTTTTGTCCGCAATGTAGGAGAAGGATCTTCCTCCCATGGTGGCTTTTCGGACGCGGGGAATGCGGCGAGGTCTTGGTTATATGATCGCAGTTGGCGGGTGGGGGTGTAGAAGGTCAGGCGGTTGTTAAGGTAGCTGGGTCCTTGGTCGTGGAGGGTCTTGTGTGCGTGGGTGAGGAGACGGAACGTGATTCTCTTGCTGACGGGGAGCCAGTGCAGGTCTCTCAGGTGTCCGGAAATGTGGTTGTGTTGAGGTATGTTCAGGGTGAGTCGCGCGGAGGCGTTCTGAATGCATTGGAGTCTTTTTTGCAGTTTGGCTGTGGTTCCGGTGTAGAGGGTGTTTCCGTAGTCTAGCCGGCTGGTGACGAGTGCCTGGGTGACCGTTTTCCTGGTTTCGGTGGGGATCCATCGGAAAATCTTTCGGAGCATGCGTAGGATGTTAAAACATGATGTGAGATGGCGTTGACTTGTCTGGTCATCGAGAGGGAGGAGTCAAGGATGAAGCCCAGGTTGCGTGCATGATCCGTTGGTTTGGGTGCACTGCCTAGAGCCGGAGGCCACCAGGAGTCGTCCCAGGCAGAGGGGGATGATCCCAGGATGAGGACTTCTGTCTTGTCTGAGTTAAGTTTTAGGCGGCTGTTCTTCATCCACTCTGCTACTTCTTTCATCCCTTCGTGTAGGTTGTTTCTGAAGGTGGTTGGGTCTTTGGTGAGGGAGAGGATCAACTGGGTGTCGTCGGCGTAGGAGATGATGTTGAGGATGTGTTGGCGCGCGATGGCTGCGAGGGGGCTCATGTAGACGTTGAAGAGGGTGGGGCTGAGTGATGAACCTTGTGGTACGCCGCAGATGACTTCGGTGGCCTCTGATCTGAACGGGGGAGGCGGACTCTATGGGTTCTTCCGGCGAAGAGGTCCAGGAGGATGAGGGCTGTTGTTTCCCCATTGTCGAGCAGGGTCCGGATGTCGTCTGTGGCTGCGATGAGGGCGGTCTCGGTGCTGTGGTTGACTCAGAAGCCGGACTCTGAGGGGTCGAGGGAACCGTTGGATTCGAGGAAGGCAGCAAGCTGACTGTTGACGGTCTTTTCGATGACTTTGGCGGGAAACGGGAGGAGCGAGATGGGGCAGTAGTTTTTTAGTTCGGTGGGGTCTGCTGACGGTTTCTTCAGGAGGGCGCTGAGCTCTGCATGCTTCCAGCTTTCTGGGAAGGTAGCGGTGTTGAAGGAGCAGTTGATGATGTCCCAGAGTTGGCGGTGCGATGACGGAGTCGGCCATGTTGAAGATGTGGTGGGGGCATGGGTCGGTTGGCGATCCGGAGTAAATGGTGTTCATCGTGCGTATGGTGTCTTCGGTGCTGACCGGGGTCCAGGCGCGGAGGTTGGTGTTGGGGGGCTTCGGATCTGTGGTTGGGGGTGTGGTCGGGTCGCCGAAGCTGTTGTGTATGTCTATGATCTTGCTGTGGAAGAACGAGGCGAGAGAGTCGCATAGTTCTTGTGAGGGAGTGATGTCGTTGTTGCCGGCGCTGGGGTTGGTGAGCTCCTTGATGATGCTGAAGAGTTCCTTGCTGTTGTGGGCATTGTTGTCTAGTCGATCCTTGAATGCAGATTTCTTGGTGGTGCGCATCAGCTGGTGGTGTTTGCGGGTGGCGTGCTTCAGGGCGGTCATGTTGTCTGTGGTCGGGTTTTTTCACCAGGCTTTCTCGAGGGTGCGGCAGTTCTTCTTGGAGATCTTGAGGTCGTTCTTGAACCAAGAGGCTTTTTTGCTTCCTGGCTTGCTGATATTGTTTTTCAGGGGTGCGAGGTCGTCAGCGCAGTTGGAGATCCACTGTGTGAGGTTGTTGGCTGCTTGATTGGGGTCCGTTGATCTGGCAGGAGGATTCTGGTTCAGTGATGAGGTGATTAGGTCGGTGGTAAACTTGTTCTAACTTCTGCGGGGAATCTGTTGCGGGTGGTGGTGGGTCGTGGCCTTTTTGAAGCTGAAGTGGACGCAGCTGTGGTCTGTCCAGTGGAGTCCCATGGAGTGGTTGAAGGAGATGTGCTTGCTGGAGGAGAAGATTGGGTTGAGCGTGTGTCCGGCATAGTGGGTGGGGGTGTTTACCAGTTGTTTGAGTCCGAGATTGGAGAGGTTGTCCAGCAGGGTGGTGGTGTTGTTGTCATTGTTGTTCTCCAGGTGGAAGTTGAGGTCCCCTAGGAGGATATAGTCATCGGCGGGGAGGGCGTGTGGGCTGACAAAGTCAGCGATGTCTTCGCTGAATTGTGTGCGGGGTCCTGGGGGTCTGTAAATGAGTGTGCCTCTGAGTGTGGTCTTGGGGTCGGTGTGTATCTGGAAGTGAAGATGTTCGGCGGTTGTGAGGGTGTCGTCGGAGCTGGTCGTGATGCGGATGGTGTTCTTGTGGACGATGGCGATGCCTCCTCCTATTTGGTTGATACGGTCCCTTCGGATGATCTTGTATCCATCCGGGATGGCTATGGCGATGTCGGGCGCTGACGAGGCGTTCATCCAGGTTTCCGTGAGGAAGGCGAAGTCTGGAGTTATGGTGTCGAGTAGATTCCATAGTTCCACGGCGTGTCTGTGGACGGAGCGGGTGTTGAGCAGGATGCACTTCAGGTGGTTGAAGTTGGTGCTCTGCTTGGCATCTGCGGGTGCAGTGTGAGTCCTGATGGAGCAGAACTTGCAGGATTGACAGGTGAAGGGTCCGTGGGTGTGTCCTGGGGCGGCTTGGTGGCAGACAGGGAGTCGGCCGGTATTGAGTGCAGTGAGGGTGGCGGCGTCGTACGTTTGGCGGGTGGGATGGCCTCAGAGGGGGCCAGGGGGTCTGGCGCTGGGCGCGGTCCAGGTGCGGACGGGCGTAGACGGGCTTGCCTTTGGCGCCCCTTCGGCGCGCTAAGGGCGCACCCCCTGCGCGTTTGCCACTCTGCCATAAGGGGAGAGTGGAGGGGGCGGAGCGAGGGAGGAGCAGCTGGGAGGCGGGAGCGGGGTGGCGAGTGGGGAGGGGAACGTAGATGCTGGAGGGAATGGGGGTGGGGCCCCGGGGGAGCAGCGGCAGGGAGCGGAGTGGGTCAGAAATAGAGACGGCGGTGGGGGCGCAGGGCGAGCAGGGGCACAACGATGAAAAAATAAATAAACAGAGCACAGGCACAATGCAGGGGGCAGAAACAAACAGGGTCCAAGAGACGATAACGGGCACAATGTAGGGGGCAAAGCAAGCTACAGCAGGGGCAGGGGCACAACAGAGGATAAAACAGCACAATAAATTATCAGCACTTTTCACTGTTTTCCGTTTTTTGGGCTTGACCTGGGGCTGAGTGGTTCGGGCAAGGGGCGCGGGAAGTAGGAGCGACATGTGGGTTAGCACCAGGGTCAGGAGTGACCCTTTTGCTCATGGTATGGGGTATGGGGTGGGTGGGGGGCAGAATATGGGAAGGTGATTAGGTGGGGGTGATCCAAGCATGGTTATGGATGAGTTTATGGTCGGTAACCTTCAGGCAACTTTATTTGTATTAAAAAACTACTAGTTTAGAAATGGCCTTAATTAATATCTGTGGCCTAAAAAAAATTCAGAAGACACAAAGGATTAAAATTGATGTGCAGTACTTAAAAGCTGATATACTCTGTATCCAGGAATCTCACGTGGAGGGGTCCAAGAAACATCTATTGAAACTCACTGGATATAAAGTTATCTCCTGGATGCTGCAAGGTACCCGTACTGGTGGGGTAGCAATACTTGAACGTAAAGGCATGATCCGATTCACTGGATTTATGGCAGATAAACTCGGAAGTTGGGCGATTGTAGAATGCACTCATGATGGAGGGGGGTTTACACTCTATTCTATATACGACCCTGTTACTGATGATTCACAGCTATTGGACTAGATCAGTGTCGAATTGGTGGGGTGGCCTATGCCTCTAGTTGTATGTGGGGATTTTAATAATAATCTTAAATGGGATGCCTTGCTGTCAAGTGCTGCATGGTATCAAGGGCGTAAGCCCAAGGTCTTCCGGGCATTGGCTTAGTTGGTTAATCTGCTTGGGCTTCTTGGCGTGTAGTCTGATAAAGAATCCTTAGATTCTGCCCCTCATAAGGTCCATGTGCACCTAGACTACTTTTTTATATCCAGTAGGTTGATCTCCGCCTCACCCATATTTAAATATCCACAGGTGATGTCAATTTATAATCCCCTTGTGTTAGAACTGGATATTCATGCTACTTTACCATCTAAAGAGGGATGGTCGTTTCAAATGGCTCTGCTGCTGAATGAGGATTATATTTCATGTATTAGGGGGTGGATACCACTATTTATGGCTGAAAATCTAGGGACTGCTCCCATCAAAGTTGTTTGGGATACTTTTAAAGCCAGGATTTGTGGGGACACTGCGAGATATAGCTGTAATAGGCAGAAAAAAGAGAAACACCAACTGCAGGGACTCTATCAGGGACTAGCACCTGCTGAGGCAGGTGTGGTGGAGGCTGTTACTAGTGGTCTTGACACCGAGGCAGCCCAGCTTCAGGTTATATTAGCCAAAACAGCAATAGGGGACATCTGGGCTGAAAAAGCGGGCAAAAAATACATGGTATGGGAAAATAAAATCCATGAATTGAGTGAAAAGGTGGGGCGTACCTTAGCTTTTCATGCTAGACAACAGGCAACATATTGTTATATTAAACTAATCTTAGATCCCAAACTGGGTCCCATTTCTGAAGCAGGGGGAATAGGCTCCGCCTTCCAAAGATTCCATCAGAAGCTGTATGCCCAGGAGAAAGTAGATCCGGAAAGGATATAGTTATATTTAGAGCAGGTGTCTATGGACAGAGTGGGCGGGGAGGATCAAGAGCTTTTAGATCTACCCATATCAATAGAAGAAATCACAGTAGCAGCAGCGGGATTAGCATCTGGAAAAGCCATGGGGACAGGTTTCATCCCGGGGGAATTTTATAAAGTTTTTGCCTCCACCATTAATAACCTTATATTACAGGTATTCTAGGCGATTCAGCAGGGCAATCCTCCTCCCGACTCATGGGCTTCGGCTAGGATGGTAGTATTCGCCAAAAAGGGAAAACCTGTGAATCATCTAGGATCTTATTGGCCCATTACATTCATCAATTATGATACTAAGCTTTTTGCTAAAATCTTAGCCTCAAGACTATCTATGGTTATTAAAAAAAAAGGTCTGACCCATACAACACAGATTTATCCCAGGAATGGGCACCACATCCACCATGTAATCACTCTATTTGATGTGGCTAAAATCCAAGGAGACCCTATGGTGTTGTTGTTGTTAGACATTGAGAAAGCGTTCAATAGGGTCTCCTGGCCCTATTTGTGGGCGATATTAGAGAAGAAGGGTCTAGGCGCGGATTTTATAGCGTGGGTTAAGATGATATATTTTTAAACTATGGCTAAAATGTCTCTAATGGCGGGGACTCAGAGATGGTTAAAATCCAGTGGGGTACAAGGCAGGGCTGTAGGTTTTACCCCTTGTTATGTGCCCTCTATATAGACCCTTTAATCCTCTGTATTCAAGGTAATGCATTAATGACACTGAGGGTAACTAGGGGCTGGGAGATGAAAATTCTAGCTTATGCAGATGACCGTGCAATTTTTACCCCTGACCCTAGCGAAGCAGTCATGGAGATTTAAGAGGAGGCCGATTGCTTTGGACACATCAGGGGATACAGACTTAATAGGGATAAAACTCAAATACTTATCAGTGAATACATTAAGTTTGAGGATACACGGGTGGTCCCTAACGCAATATACCTGGGCGTTAATAATAGCGCTGATTTTGATGAAGTGGTGTAGGGTAATTGGGGTCTATTTATTTATAAAACCAAAGCTGAGCTGTTAAGATGGAATAATCTTAGACTCTTCCTGATTGGGAGGTGCAACTTAATCAAAAGGATGTTTCTTCCAAGAATTTTGTATTTCTTTAGGATTATACCCTATGAGGTGGATAATTCATGGTTCAAGGCTTCGAACAACATGATTGGGCAGTGTCTTTGGATAAATGCAAGGCCCCGGAGGGTCCTGAAGATCCTTTCCCTCCCCAGGGAATGGGGCGGATGGGCTATACCAAACTTCTGATTGTATTACTGGGCCTCGGCACTACAACAAATAATACCCCTGTTGTTTGATCCGTCTCAAGAAGAGCACAGTCAGAATATTGTACCCTCATGTTTTGAATTAACCCTTGGAGCTGTGGTTCGCAGCTGCTTGTTCCGGCAATTAGAGTTTGGCTATTTTAAAGAGGTTAGGTTCAAGACACTTATATATGCTTTTAGTGTATAGACTAGTGTTAGAAAAAAACTTGGGTTGCTCGCTTCAGTTTTTATACCCCTCTTTATGATAATCTTCTCTTTACGGATATATTTCACAAGCCATATAGTAAACGATGGAGGGCATATTTTGGTCCATTTATTTTTGGGGAATTTTTCATTGATAAGAGTTTTACAACATTTGTAAACCTGAGGAGTAAGTTCCTCTTAGGGAATAATTAATTCTTCAAATTCCTGAAAATTAGGGATTTCATAGGGAAGAAAAGGGGAGGTGGGGAGGGGTTTAACAGGTGGCAACTTCTAGATGTACTAGCTAGGCACAAATCTTCAATCAGAGACATATACAAACTGTTAAATGATAGGATGGGGGTTGATATAGAGAAACATGCTGCTCGATTGCTACAATCAACAGAGGAGGACACACACTCCTTCTTAGAATTAGACTAGTCAATACTTATATTTGCCAACCTACAGATCCAACGTTACAAGACTTCTTTCAATTTATATATCACCCGGCTAAAATTTGTACATGGTAGAGAGTCTCTGGCACAAACTGTCCACAGTGTGAGGAACAAGGGGCAGATCTGGTGCATATGCTGGCAGAGTGTCTGGGTCTAGTGAATCTGAGAAGGGAGATATCTCTTTTTTTTTTAGGTGCAATTAAACCTGCGCAACAAGGTTACCCCCCCCCCCCCCCCCCAATTCATCTTGTTAGGAGCCCAGGATCTGGAGCAAGAGGCTCTTCCCTTGGCTCTCCCCATGGATGTGTTTTCTTTTTTTTTTCTTTTTAGCCATGGCAGTACTTAGACTATTTTAAAAAACAAGTTCAAGACAAACTGTCATGACCAAACCGAGATCACAACTGGGATTGTATTAATCAGACTAATTACACAAATTATTGCGAAAAAGTTTAACTCCTAAATATAAAGAAACACAAACACAGTTGTTCATTCATTTTCCACAATGTTATTGTTCAAATCATCATTGATAATTTTTTCATGTGTTAAGGCCCAGAGAGCGGTTCTCTTTTTCTTAAGGATGGGTGGTTACAGGAGGAGAGTGATAGCGCTTCTTGATGCTCTCCCACCACAGGATAATTCAAGCTTTTGGGCAAGGTACCTGGGAGTTTTGAAATGCAGGGCTTTGTGCGCTACAACGGCAATCTTTAGCTGAATTCGTGCTTCATAAGGCAACCATTTAAGAGATTTTAGGATTGGGGATATGTGCCTTGATTCTTTGTGATCTATGGTGAAGGAAGGATGAGAACCATTGTAACACCCGACCTGAGAAACCCATCCTGTTCTTCAGAATGGATAGGAGGTTGTCGTGATTCACTGTGTCGAAAGCGGAAGAAAGGTTATGAGGATTTGGAGGCATGAGTCATTTTGATCAAGCATTTTTAAGATGTCATCCATCACATGCGGGAGAGCCGATTCGTTACTGTACCCCTTCCGGAAGCCAGATTGATGCTGGTCTTGGAGTTGGAAGTTCTCTATGTGAGCACAGAGTTGGGATTGTATGCATTTTCAAGTAGTTTGGCTAATGTGGGGATGTTGGAGATAGGGCAGAAATTATTGAGTTCATAATGATCTGCGTAAGGTTTTCTTAAAATAGGCGACACCGGCGCTGCTTTTAGGCAGTCTGGGATCGCGCCTTGTGAAAGAGAAGCCTTTACAATCCTTGTCCAGGTGGGGATGAGTGCATTCTTTATTTCATTGAAGATGGCCGGAGGCAGCGAGTCACTTAAGTGCTTAGATGGATTGATGTTCTGAACACTCTTGTTGATGTCTTTTTCACTGAAAGGGGTAAAGGTGTCCCATGTTGCATTATTCTTGGTATTCAGGCTGATAGGTTTGCTCTTTTCTGAGAGGTCAAGGGTGGTACGGACCCAGGGGATGGTAGAGATCTTCTTGGTGGCGAGATCAATGGAGATGAGCCTTGACTTCTCAGTATAGAAAGCAGCAAGATCATTGCAAGAAGATGGGCTGCCTTCAGAGTCAGAGTTGTTTGGGCCTACTGTAGATTGCTGTTTGACCAACTCAAATACTTTCTCGGGCCGGTTTGCAGCTTGTTCCAGTTGATGTCTGAAATAGTCTGCCTAGGCGCTCCTGATTTGTTTACTGTAAAAACTTCTCACCTCTCTAAGGAGTTTTCGTTGTTCCAAGTAGGATTGGATCTCCAGGAACATTCACCTCCCCTAAGGTTGCGGCGTTCAGTGTTTAAATTGTCATTGTACCAAGGTTCGGATATTTTTGTTGAGCCATTTTTTTGTTGGAGCGGTGCAATGTCGTCCAGGATGATGGAGATGGTCGAGTTGTAGGGGTCAGTGAGTAACTGAAGATCAATCAAGTCTGCTTCGGAGGAGAGGGCAGAATTACAGTGGGCTGCTAGTTCAACTGAGTTTATTGATCTGAGGTCCCTTTTCCAGATTTTTCATTTCGTTGGTTGGGTCTTCATCAACGCCACCTCCCTGTTTATATAAAACAAGAAGCAGTTGTGATCGGACCAGTGTCAAGGGATAATGATGTCCAATGTGATAACCTGCCCTTTCTAGATAATGAGGTCTAGAGTTTCACCTTTGTTGTGAGTTGGTTGGTCACAGTGATGAGTCACTTATTGATCATTAAAAAATGTTTTACGGCAAGTTACCGCTTGGTCATTGGAGTTAGACCAGTGAAGGTTGAAATCACCAAGGAAAATTTGGGACACGGCTGAGTCGATATTACCTGAGACGACTACCATTAATTACTCGATGAAGGGGAGATTGTCTCCCGGGGGTGATAAAAAGTGTGAAGTTTGCAAACCGCCAGGTTATTACTAGAGACGCTGAGACAAAGGTATTCATGGGAGGAGGGTGAAGAGACTCTAAGTGAGAGATTTAGAGTGGGTTCCTATGAAGAAACGCTAGGCCACCCCTCAGCTTCCGGGCTCTGTCTAGCCTAATTATATCATGAGTAGGAGGTACTAGTAGGTCTAAGAAAGGGGTGGAGGCGGGATTCAGCCATGTTTCAGTGAGGATGATAATGTCTAAATCTTTGTGTTGGATGAGGTCAAAGATGTCTGAGGCGTGTTTATTGGCTGACCTGCAATTGAGTGGTACACATTTAAGTCGTGGAGGATGAGTGTATGACGGAGATTGATTGACATTCATTCTCTTGAGGTTGTCTTTATTGCTGACTCTAGGATTGTAAAGAGGTTCTCTGTAAGGGTTGGAATGGATGGATTGCATTTTGTTTGGCAGGATCAAGTTGCAATGGGACCTGGTAGAGTAAGAGTTGTGCAGGGCATTGAGTTCAGTATGTGCCAAGTAATTCTCACACCTTCTGGGGAGGGATGGCGCGTTAGCTAAGGGAATGGTTTGCGAGACATGGGGGGCTAAAGACTGGCCCAAGCGATCACTCCCAGTAGGGGGGGCTCAAGGCAAGTTTGTAGAGGTGAGGAGCGATCTGATCTTGGGGAAAAGATCATGTGAGAGAGCTCTCAGGTCACGTAGTTAAGTAGCGAGGAGGTGCAGCTGGAGAGATATATCATCCAGGCGCGTAGCCCAGCCGGATAGGGACAAGGGGTGTGTTGGGACAGCGAGCGGAGAAAGAGGGCCTTGGTGTTGGCCCTTGGGGCCCAAGGTGATGGGGAGGGGCTCCTGGGGAGGGAGTTGATACAATGGGACTAGCAGAGATCCTTGGCCTTTAGATAACAAGGTAGGGGGCATTAGAGCGGGTGATATGCCCATTGAGCTGAGGGTCAGATACGGTCCAGACAGGAAAGCCAGCCGACTTAGAATAGAACCAAGAAAGAATCAACATTGTTCAAGATGCATAGTTTGTTTGTTTAAACATGCTATTACTAAAGATACATCTTCTAAACTTTTGTTATTTGTTGTCTCCCATTGCAGGTTGAGCTGTCAACTTACTTGTACCTTAATATGCATATGACAATGAAGGTTCTTGTGAAGTGTGGTGAAGTTTGTTAGCAGATGATTTCTGCATCTGTGTCTGAAGACCCCAAACAGCCTGTCTCCTTGATGACTACTAAGAGGGGTGAGTTGTTTAATTCATATATTGTGTTAGGAATGGAAAAACTGGCTATAGGTGGTTTTTAGGTTGAGCCTTGGCAGCGCATGAGCAGCTCTGCGAGGCATGCTGTATTCTGGTATGGACTTGAAACTCCACCAACTCTCCACCCATATTGATTATTGGCTTGTGTCATTGCCATTTCGAAACCGTGGATTTTCATTTGTCAATAGGCTTAGTAGTCCCTCCTTAGTATGACTTTTTCTCATTTTGTAACCTCCAATGGCGACACCCCTTGTTCCATGTGTTGTTATTCATTAGTCTTTAATTACAGCATCTGAGCACTATTTTGTTATATGACAGGACACGCTCTCTCCCAATGCTTTATTATTTTTATCCCATGGCATGTGGCGCTGTTGATTTTTTCTGTACAGCCAAACCCCGCTGCATTTTTTTTTACCATTTATTCATTATTTTTAACTCTCCCAACCTGCACTCTCCCTTTAACCCCTTCGATGCATGTGACAAGGTCAACTCGTCATGGGCGTTACCTGCGCTGTACGTGTGACGAGTTGACCTTGTCACGTAACGCGGGATTTTCGAAATCGCAGCGTTCAGCGGGAAAACCGCTAGCGCGCATGCGGTTAATGCTGGCCGCATCCCTTTCCTTAGACACGCCATCTCTAAGGAAAGGGGTGTGGCTGCCATTAAAGAGAAACAACAGCATGGAGCGCGTTTACCAAAAAAAACATTTGTTTGTCAACTTGACAAACAGATGCTCTTTTTTATAAAAGCACACCATACCCCGCTTTCACTTAGGCACGCTCATCTAAGGAAAGGGGCACAGCCGACATTAAACAAGCAGTTGCAATTAAATAGGTATTGCATTTACTAGAGTTTCGTAAATGCGAGACCTTTTCCATTGCAAATGCTTGTTTCAAGGTGGCATGATAATGGTGGTGGAGGAGATTAAAAAAACTAGCTGCACTTTAAGAAGACCATGAAACCCATGGACCATCAGATCGTGGGTGTGGTGGTTTGAGACCTAGGAGTGCTCTGGATCTAGCTGCTCAATTGTTGTTGTTGGAAATCCTTTGAATCACCGTCTTTGGTGTCTACAGAATGTAATGTCTGGTGGTGCAGAACTGGGCAAATGGTCAGGTATGCGGGGTTGTTTGAATTGCTTGTTTGCCATTGTATCTAACTTCTTCTAGGTCTGTGGGCATTGACAGATTGAATCTTCTGAGTAAAAGAACATTTTTATTTATTGTTTAATTGTGTTGTGTATGGGCTGCTGGGATCGAGTGAACTACAGTGGGTGTTGTTTGAGGAGACTGGGCATTGGGGCTAGGTGGCATGGTGGATTTTTGCTTTCTTGAGATTTCATTCTATCAACTGTTGTTTATGAAAATGGTGGGAACACCTTTTATGACTGATGCAGGTAGCACTTGGAGCTGTGTGGAAACTAACGCACCATCTTGATTAGGTTTTGAGAATCTTCATTTGTCATTAGCATGTATTTGTCGTTATTTTGATTTTGATTGTTAAATGGGCTTCAGAAGATGTATGTTTTCACATAGTAAGAACGTTTTATTAAAGAAAGAACTGCATATGAAAAATTGTTTCCTTTCAGCCAAATTACATACCACATGCTCTAATTTAAGCAAAGTGATGTACAAAACTGTTACTTCACTTAATATGTTTTTTTTTACATCAGAGCTTTTTCTTTCTTTTCTTTTTTTATGAAAGTGAGAGAGACCCTGACCTTTGTCAGCAAAGTTGATTATTGCCATTTTATCTCTTTGATACTTCATTACAGGTGGTCTGGAGCAGTGACCTTTGGGGACAGTATCCCATGGGGCCTACTGCTCTGGGCCATTCTAAGTTTTCCAGAGTCACCAAGGCCAGAATGATCAGGTAGACAAACTCTGAACCTGCTAATACTGAGCCTGTGATTTGGAGTGTAGCCATGGGGGCTGCAGGCAGCTGCTGCACCCTCTCTCTCTAAGAATGCATGAGGGAGCAGACAATGCAATGCTCCTCCTTCACCTAATCTGCCCTTTTCTGCCTCTCCTACCCTCACCACCCTGCTAAAAGGCCGTGTATGTTCCATTCATGGCACATTTACCACTAACTCCAACCGCGTGGTTAATGTCTGAAGATTTAGGACTAATAGTTCTCTCAGAAGTGGGAAGCACATTGATTTGGGCCAGGAACGCATGGCATCTCCCATTTCAGGGGACACACCTTGTAATCCCCAGATCTGTGAGTTGTGATGTTGGCCAGAATCAGAGATTCTGACCCTCTGGTATCATCATGATACTGGCTCTCCTAATTCCCATACATACATGTAAGGATCTCGATATGAGGGTCTTAATATCTTGTTGTTGTACCTTTTGCCATTCCCTGTATTTCTTTAGTGTGTTCACTCTAGAGTACCTGTTCTTCAGCTTCTCACTTTGAAGGTGGAGTTTGGCATGAAAGATCAGTGTCTGATTCATACATCTCAATATTCTAACTCCAGATGGTAATCCTGACTGCCAAAACAAATTGAGCTGAATATAATGACCTATTGTGCTTTTCTGTGACTGGGCTCAAGTAAACAAATGCACAATTTGTTGTTATCTGCTTGGTGGTGTGGGTGTCTACTGTTCTGCCATCATTGCCGTCCTGAGCCCAATTGTCCACAGACACAATAATTCTCGCTATGGTGCCCACTCTAATCACGGGTTCACACTCTGCAACTCTGGGCATTAAGCTTGCTTAATCTCCACTACGGCCCCCCCGCGGCAGGATGCCTGGCTTTCACCTTGGGGATGCCCAGTACGGGTTATCTCACAAGGAAAAGCCAGGACGGGTTCCCAAGGCAAGCGCTGAGATGCCCTAGGGTAAGTCGAGCGCTATAGAAGAACATACATACATACATTGACTGATGGAAAGAGAAAAGGCTATGACGAACGGTCCTTTCTTTATGAGTTTGAAAGAGGCCCACTGAATGACACAAAGGCCCTCCGTGTATACCTTCAGTCTTTCTTATTTTGCCCTCTCTCTCTCTCTCTCTCTCTCTCTCTCTCTCTCTCCCTCTCTCTCTCTCTCTCTCTCTCTCTGTCTGTCTCTCTCTCTCTCTCTCTCATGTCAGAGTGGGAATACCATGCAGATCTCAATTTACCAGGTCCAAATCCTTATGGTTGTCCTCACTCTGGGTCAAATATGCTTCCATTTGCCAACTGCCTCTGAGCACAGGTGGTAAATGGAAGCAGCGGAGCTAGTGTGCGGTGGGTTGCAGAAGGCAGTAAGTGAGAATGGCCTTAGAGCATGGTAGAAGATGCGGGTGGGCAGGGAGCAGCATTCCGTTCACCTCCTTTCCAAGGAAGTGGGTTGGAATAGTGCACGGGACCAAGACATAGGTGCAATTGCAGCCCTATCCTCGTAGGTTTTTTACCTGCA
>NW_028250338.1:0-54675 GCF_964263255.1 Lissotriton vulgaris | reverse complement strand
ATCTTGTGTAAAAGATTTGGTTACTTTTGTGTTGTTTTAGGTGGGAGTAATTATGATTATGTTTATTTAGTTGAAAAATGTTTCCTTTTAATGTGGTGGGAAGTATATATATATATATATATATATATATATATATATATATATATATATATATATATATATATATATATATATATATATATATATATATATATATATATATTACCTACTGGCGGTCGCCAGTAGGTAGTTATAGTTAGGATTTTTTTCAATGCAAAATCTCAAAATTCTATTGTGAATAACTTTGGCGCTGGTTGACGAATCTGCCTAAAAATTTCCTCAAATTTGCCTCGCGGAGCTCCGGTCCGTCCTTGAACGTTTGGGGGGCATTCGTCAAGTGGGGGCCGAGATAAAAGGGGGGTCCCAAAACATGTTTTCCCCATGTTAATTTCCATAGGGCGGTCGACCTCACTTTTAGCCCGAACGGCTGAATTGATTTCCAGCAAACTTGTGAAAATTGTAGGGACTGGTACCCCGATGTGCCTTTGCTATGTCTCAAGATATATGCTCCAGTGGTTTTTACGAAAATTAACTTTGAAAAAATATATATTGGGCTACATTGGGCTATATATATGTTAGAGCCCAAATGTAGCCCAATGTAGCCCAAAGATGGCCACCAGAGACAAAAAAAAACAAATGTAGCCAAATATCAGCCAGATTTAGCCCAACTATAGCCCAATGACAGAATGTCCCAGAGTGTTCTAAAGAACAACTAGAGCGCTAACAGTCTTACTTATGACAAAAGTATGGCACACCTGAAGTCATCTTGATTGGAATAAAGTGTTAACACCTAAAACATTTAATTTGCAAAGGAACAAAATGAGGGGGGTTCATTTTGCCATAGAAATTATGATTAGTGCTGAAGAAAGAAAAATTAGGGCACATTTTGAGTGACTTCTCAAATCCTCTTATATTTCATGAAAAAAATTCTGATATGCAGTCTCCCAAGATGGCCACCAGAGACAAAAGAGCCCAAATGTAGCCCAAATATCAGCCAGATGTAGCCCAACTATAGCCCAATGACAGAATGTCCCAGAGTGTTCTAAAGAACAAATAGAACGCTAACAGTCTTACTTATGACAAAAGCATGGCACACCTGAAGTCATCTTGATTGGAATAAAGTGGTAACACTTAATACATTTAATTTGAAAAGGAACAAAATGAGGGGTTTCATTTTGCCATAGAAATGTTATATATATATATATATATATATATATATATATATATATATATATACACGTCCTCGTACTTCACCAGTACCTCGCACTCCATACAGGCAATAATGATCAATGCTCCGTCTGTCTCGTCATCATAGATTTTATTATTATTAAACCATAAGCCAAAAATAAGAAACCCTACGCGTTTCGGCGGGTAACCGCCTTGCTCACGGGTAAAGCCCTGCTATGTGGCCATTGATTATAATAGGTGCACGTGATTACACACATCAACAAACAACATGAAAGGTGGACTAACAAAGTTTTTTTAGAGGTCAGCCATCTTCGAACGGGTTGAGGTGAGTTATATTTCATGAACACAGTGTTATATGTTGTTAAACATAACAATTTAACCAAATAACAAATTAATAATTCAAATTGATCATATGGCAGTATTCCATTCCTGAAGACCATATTTTTAACAGTCTCAGGATAATTTGTTGCATAAAAGGAAACGAAAATGCATGTCTCGTGCTACACATTGAAATTGATCATTTTCAGCATAGAAGGGGAAAAGTTTGTTTATATTGTGTCTGAGTTATTCAACAACCAGTTCAATACCCCTTATTCATGTAGGTAAATTATAGTAGCCATATTAGCACGAGCGTAGGCATATTTTTTCTATATATATACACAAAAGCCATACATTAATGAGTCATTCCAGGTATGCGCCCATATGAACATATTCTTAAACCATAAATTCTGACAATCAATAATTTGCCATCTGAGATTTGGGCGTATTGCGTGTTCATTAACTAATTCCCAAGTGGGTTAATCACTGAAAAAAGTGTGAGAGGGGCCTATGTTTATTTAACTCATATAAAGTGATGATATTCACGTCTTAATCATAATAATATGGGCTGAAACGGCGCAACTGCATTTGTCACTTAATCTGTCAGGCTGGAAAAGAAACTGGATTTTATACTGCAAGTGCCCAATATCATATCGGCCATAATCGACGGGTCCATTTATAAGTGGGAGACTCATCACAAATTACAAATAAGAATTTAAATTAAATACAAAATAGTAAACATAATACCCAAGTGGGTTACTACAAGTTCTCATTCGTAAAAGTTCCTATGTTCCAGCCAAAGTTTCACGTAAAGTCAATATACATTTCTTTCAATGTTCTTATTTTCATAAGGTAGGCTCCTTTACCCATTATTCATTTTTTTCTAGTTCACAGGGTTTAACTTATCCCAATCTGCAAAGAAAATGCCCAAGGCTCATTAATGATCGTGCAAAAAATTCACCTCCAACCATATAACTAGATGCGACTTCTATTCTACATTCATTAAAAACAAGTGCAAATAAGTGAACATTAAAAAAACTTTCGGAGATAGTTAGACTCAGTATTATTCATGTTATCTCAAACCAGAACAAAGCAAATGAACACAGCCAAGGATCTATTGTTAAGAGTTCTTGAAAAGAGGTAATGTTAACTGTTATACAGTAGTCAATTCGATGATCATGGGAATTTAAGTGCAAATAAATTATTCTCCCAGAAACCAAGCCATTTCTTCTTCAGAGTTCAGCCCTTTAGGGATCTTGGAATCTAAGTTAAGAATATATGGAGTGGTGTGGCTCACTGGTTAGAGGCGGCAGACCCGTAAGCGGAGGACGGCCCGGGACCTGGGTTTGATTCCCGACGCGGCAGGGTTGTGGACCAGGGTCAGCGGGCTCGATAATTCTCGCCTCGGTGCCTACTCCAGTCAGGGACCACACTCGGCAACTCTGGGCATTAGCTTGCCTCATCTTCACAATGGCCCCCCCAGACCGCCGGGGATGCTTGGTCGCACCTTAGAGATACCCATTAGGGACCATCTCTCAGGGTGAGCCAGGACGGGTTCCCCAGCGGTCGAAGCGCGGAGATACTCCTCCGGGAGTCGATTCTAGTGCTATATAAACCCACAATTAAATTGGGATTCTAATTGTCTTAATTTGCGAATTCTATCGCCTCCTCTGTTGTTAGGTGGTATTCTATCAACAACAAAGAAACGTAGCAGATCACGATTACTATGATGGAATTCTTCAAAATGACGAGTAAGTGGTGATAATTTGTCCTTGTTTTGGATCGCTCTCATGTGTTCCAGCACCCGTTTTTTAGCAGCAAACATGGTGCTGCCCACATATTTTTTGGAACAAGGACAAGTCAGTACATGAATGCAGTGATCTGAAACACAGGTCAAATGTTTGTCAATAGGTTTTTCCACATTTTCCACCGGGTAGAAGACTTTCTTGATGTTGCAGCTGAATTTGCAGGCCTTACAGGTCATGCAAGTATAAAATCCTTTGATGTCCAAAGCAGAATCTTTTTTTCTAACAATGTCATTACTGCACACCTTATCTTTAAGGGATTGTCCCTTTCTGAAAGTAAAACTGGGAAAATCTGGTACCACATCATCCAGGGTTGTTTCAGTTTTTAACACTTTCCAGTGCTTAGCTAAGCACTGTCTGACCCTAACAGATCCAGAGTTATAGGTGGAAATATATCTGATCTTGGTGGTATCTTGTTTAGTACTGGAAAAATCCAGCAATTCACTCTGGGAAAACTGACTAGCCTTGAGTCTGGAGAGTCTCACTACATCTTTGTTATACCCACGCTTGATGAATCTGTTGGTCATCAGATCGCATTCCTTTTCAAAGTCTACCTGTGTTCCGCAATTCCTTCGAGCCCGAAGGAACTCCCCATATGGGATGCTGCGGATCAGCGTTGGAGGATGGCTACTTTCTGCATGCAGCAGTGTGTTGCCTGCAGTTTCTTTCCTGTACAGGGTAGACACCAATTTGTCTTCACATACCATAATCTCAAGATCTAGAAATTTGGCATTGGTTCTGCTTACTGAACTTTCAAACTTTAGGTTCCATTCATTGTTGTTTAGAATATTCACAAATGATTCTGCTTGTTCAACACTGCCATTCCAAATAAATCAATATATGTCAGCCATAATATCACATGGCTCCGATGTAGATGATGTCTCATGGGCACTGCCTGCTCCCATCTGCCCATGAATAGGTTGGCAAAGCTTGGAGCAAAGCAAGTGCCCATGGCAGTGCCCTGTTTCTGTCTATAAAAATTCCCATCAAAGATAAAAAAGTTGTTTTCTAGACAAAAATAAATCATTTGTACAATCATCTCAGTATGTTGTTAAAATGAGATGGATCTGGATTTCAAGTAATGTTCACACGCTTTGACACCGTCTTCATGCTTAATTGAGGTGTACAGACTAGATACGTCTAAAGTTATTAGGAGAAAATTCTCCCTCCAAACTACACCTTCAATCTTTTTTAGAAAATCACGGCTGTCCTTCAAGTATGATGGCAATGTTTCAACATATTGGCGTAGAAAGAAGTCAATATACTTGGAGCTGTTCTCTAATAACGAGTTCATGGAGGAGACTATCGGTCTCCCAGGTGGTCTAGTTGGATTTTTGTGCAGCTTGGGTAGCAAGTACAGTATAGCAATCTTGGGGTTTCTATTCAAAAGGAAGGCATATTCGTCATACTCCAGTAGTCCATTTTTGTGCCATTCCTTTGACAAACCATAGTAGATGTTATTGGATTCTTCAATGAGAGTTTTAGGTACTGGTTCATAACAATCATGATTACTTAGTTGACAATATATATTGGGCTACATTGGGCTATATATATGTTAGAGCCCAAATGTAGCCCAATGTAGCCCAATGTAGCCCAATGTAGCCCAAAGATGGCCACCAGAGACAAAAAAAACAAATGTAGCCCAAATATCAGCCAGATGTAGCCCAACTATAGCCCAATGACAGAATGTCCCAGAGTGTTCTAAAGAACAACTAGAACGCTAACAGTCTTACTTATGACAAAAGTATGGCACACCTGATGTCATCTTGATTGGAATAAAGTGGTAACACTAATACATTTAATTTGAAAAGGAACAAAATAACAAAATGAGGGGTTTAATTTTGCCATAGAAATGTTATATATATATATATATTCAATGAAAAAACCATAGGTTATAGGCCATATATAGTTAGGAATTCGCATTTACAAAACCTTATTTTACTCGCATAAAACCATTGAAATTCCATATATAGTTAGAAGCGCTAACTATATATCGCGCACCCGCAATCCACTGCTGATGATGTCACATATTACATCATTCATGACATGGTCAGTGACATCACTGATGACATCACTGATGACATCTCAAATGACATCACTGATGACATCACTGATCACAACATCCAGTGATTGTATGTGTCTGTAAAGTTTAAATATGTTTTACATATTGAAGAATGAGTGGATGTATAAGTGTCTGGATGAAGAATTTAGTAGGTGCATGACTGACTGTATGAAAGAGTGATTAAATGTGTCTCACTGAGTGCATGGGTTAGTGACTAAACTGTCTTAATTTGTGCATCAGTATGTTTGTTGTTGTGTAAGCTGCTGCATGTGTTGATCAGTAGCTATAAGAATGGCCATATGGGTTATTGATTGGTTGCCCAAGTATTTGAATGGGAGGCTGAGTGTGTGTGTGGGTGGCTGGGAGGTGCGTGACTCTGTGCATAGATGTGTAAGCAGTTGATTCACTAGGAGTATGAGTTCAAGAGTGCATGTGGAAACAGCTATATGGGCGGTTGACTGTGCATGGGTGTGTTGGTGAGTGAATGGATTTCTCATTGCTACATGTGCAAGTAAGTACGTATGTAAAACACAATACATGTGAGAGTTGAGATATATAAATAACTGAACATAAGAGCCAGTGAATGTGTGAGTGGCTGTATCGATCACTGTGAGCTTGTATCAGGGATTATATAAGAGAATAGATATGTGTTATTATATGTTTGAATAAGTAAGATGTGTATAACTTTATAGTTGAGGAAATGGAGGTGTGATTGATTCTTTGCATGACTGACTAGGTGTGTGAGTAACTCCATGGATGAGTGACAGTCTGTGAGTGTCTGTTTATACTGAGTGTATGTAAGGTTATATTAGAGTCTGAAGAGGTTCATTGTATTATCACATGAGTGATGTGATCAGTGATGACAAATGAGATGTCATCAGTGATGTCATTTGAGTTGTCATCAGTGATGTCATCAGTGATGTCATTTGAGATGTCATCAGTGATGTCATTTGAGTTGTCATCAGTGATGTCATTTGAGATGTCATCAGTGATGTCATCAGTGATGTCACTGACCATGTCATGAATGATGTAATATGTGACATCATCAGCAGTGGATTGCGGGTGCGCGATATATAGTTAGCGCTTCTAACTATATATGGAATTTCAATGGTTTTATGCGAGTAAAATAAGGTTTTGTAAATGCGAATTCCTAACTATATATGGCCTATAACCTATGGTTTTTTCATTGAATTTTCAAGGTTTTGTAAATGCAAATTCCTAACTATATATCCACTATAACCTATGGTTTTTTCTGTGAATTTCATTGGTTTTTTAATAGCAAATATGAAAAGCTTTAAAATGTCAAGTACGTGATAGATAAAAACATTTTCGTATTTATGCACGCTGATGTGCTTTGAACGCTGCACCCCCCCCCCTCCCCTCTTTTGCCTTAGTAGTACTCTCTCTTTGCAGATACTGAAGGGTAGTTAACGCAGGCCTTTACCCCCGTTGTAATCCGTCGTGCCTCCTTGTCTCTCCATTTGATTGATTGTTGTCCAAGCATTTACTGTTTTAGAATTGGTTCTCTTTGGATCATTCTCTATTTACAAACAAGCACAAAGGCGCAATACTCTGTTTAGTCTTTGCAGATAGTGAAAAATCGTGTAAAAAAATAAAAGTAATCGAGCAAAATCAGTAGGCCACTAATTGGATCTCTTTTTGACCTCGCTAAAATAGAAATATTAGGAACAACCCTTCATGAGAAATACGAAAATAGTGAGATGAACTGAGCTCCACACCATGAGGGCTGCAAGACAGCTCGGCTCCATCACCCATCCCGCACAAAATAACGACAAACCCTATGCAAATATTAAAAATGTAGACAACACACCAGCAAAGAAACAGGGTAAAACATTTTATTAAAAAACTATTTACATAACGTTGGTTTATAAGATGATGTCAGTAGTGGACCGATGTGTGAATAGAACGAAAACAGCACAAGGCTCCAAGATCCGGATGGCAAGCTCCTGGATGTTGGGTGCCATAGTTTAGAGTTCTGAATTTCAGCCTTTTTCAATGCCTGTGCTTTGTTGAATCAAAATGGCGGCTTGACACAAAGCTGACTCAAGCGTTGCTACTAATGCTATGCAGACCAAAACTGGTTTTCAGTTTGTACATTTTTCTATATTTTTCAATCCAAGTTTGGTTGACTTTGTAGAACGATGGCTTCAGATTTTCAACATACGGTGTGGTGGCGCTGACTGGGAGGGGGCGCTTCGCTCCTGCCCCCTCCCCAAGTAAGATTTTCATACGTGAAAGTACGTTAATGGTTTTGGTCCCTGAGATGCTTCGATGTCACTACCATTCTCAAATAGCATAAGTTCTGGATGTTGGGTGCCATAGTTAAGAGTTCTGAGCAGTGCTTGTAACACTGTCTGAAGCTTATTTCCACCTACTGCAGCTTCACTATTCTCAAAGTAAGTGAGTGTCGTTTGTGGACCTGACTGCATTAGAAAACAATGTGATATGTTACCTTCCTAAACAGCTTGACGGAGGCCCCTGAGGGGCGGTGTGATGGCCATGGACTCGGAGAAGACGCTTGGCTCCGACACCCTCCCCAAGTCTTATAGCACTGGTGTAGCCTGAGATCGCCCCCGACATAGGCGGCCGGCTCCCGGGGTCCGGCGGAACTTTTTGCCTTTTGATGACTCTTCAATTCTGGACCTTGTCCCACAATCCGTTTGACCTGAAGACAAGCTGTAGTGGGGCGCCCCTTTATCGTTTTAGTTGCCATTCCGCCCGCTTTTGCTACACTGTGCCTCTTCCGCCATTCAGCTGTTTACCGCCCGCTCTTGCGACTACAGCGTCTCGCTCACCATGTAGTTGAGATGCGCCCGCTCTTGCGGTGCAGCGATAGGCGGCTGCCACAGGACTCTCAAAATGGCGGCCGGCTCTTCGGTTTTGGGCCTGGTCCACTAAAATGGCCCTGGGACACCTTGGAACTCGGACGCTTGTCTGCTAGGGCTTGGGTCCCATTCTCGAAAAGCGTCCCCTCAGCCGTGAAGATTCTACAAAAGTCTTGGGGGCCTCCGACTCCCGCAGGCTTCTGGTGGGGAGCGGCTGCCATGATTGCTCGTGGAATGGCCACGACGGAGCTACGAGATGGTAGTGGTCTCATGTTGACGCCAGCTTTAGTCTGAAACATCCAGAAACACTATAGACTACCAATTCGATCAGTTCCGGTAGCGCCCCAACATGAACCGGAAGAGAAGAACTTGCCCTCCCCTCTTTGACTGATGGTTCTTGTTGCCTGTCCCCTCTGTTGTCATTTAACAGAACTTTTTGGACTGCTGAAAGGGGTTGTGTTCTGAACGCTGGTTGGTGGAGACATTTAGACTATATTCTTGACCTACGTTGTCGCGTAATGCGTTTTATGACACGCCGCGTTAGCGCACCCGGAAGTGATCCGAGGCGCGGCGCGCAGCGCGTAACGTAAGCATAACAGGTCATGTGACTTGTTAATAAAACTTTTCATTGGTTCATTTTACTTTTGTTAATTTAATGATGAAAAGCTTGGTCATATGACCTAAAAATTACGCTTTTTATTATTTTCGAACAATATTTTTTTTTCAAACATATGTTATAATATTCCAGGCTAATGTACTTTCCCGGAAAATTTACAACTGTCTTGCAAGTAAAATATATTCCTTTTTCGAGAAAAAGGGCGTTTCTTCCTTCCATGACGGAGCCGTTGAGTAAAAGAGATTCGGCCTGCTGTCTTAGTCGCCGATACGCCTGATTATCAGATTCTTATCGATCACTTTATGTTGCAGACATGAAAAACACAACTGCCCTTGACCATTTATCTTTACTGCGTTCCTACATATTATACCTTTTATCCGTCATGTAATTGGACTGCTTTATTTCACTTGCCTTTTACTGATTCGAAAACAGTCACTAAAAGTAAAAACTTTACAAATGTAAATACTACTACCGTGTTTTGTTTTAAAAACCTTTATTGTGAAAATGTCAGTATACAAATACGGGCCTATAACCACGTGGGCCGGCCACGGAGCAAACTGAAATCGTATATGATGAGGAGACATTTACACTGTAGAAGAACGTAACGAGCGGGCCATTAGGTTGCAAGAACAAAGGTGTCTAACAGTTGCGGAATCGGTGGACGTACATTTTGTAATTAAAATACGACAGGGCCACTTACAATAACATTTTCTAGATATACATTTGCGGGCAAGGAGTTACGAGTCCCATTTATACCGGCGCCATTTTGGGCGAGGCCGGGCAGGTCCAAGATATAGTCAAAATGTCTCCACCAACCATCGGCCAGACCAGAACCCCTTTCGGCCCTTTATGCTACAAGATGGTGTCTTCCATTCAGAAAATATTGGTGGCAGCATTTTGAAAAGAAACAGAAACAGCCGTTCTCCTAGTGAGTTTCACATTGTTACATTTAGGAAGAATGTTGAAGAGTAGTATGTGGAAAATCTGAAGCCATTTTTCTACAAACTCTCAATCAGACTTGGATGGAAAAAAAAAACCTGAAGAATGTACAAACTGAAAACCAATTTTTGTCTGTATAGCACCAACAGTAACGCTTGAGTCAGCTTTGTGTCAAGCCGCCATTTTCATTCAATCAATAGCGTCCCCCTGCACACATTCAGGGACCTGGTCGTGTCTTCAGATGAAACGCATTGTAGGAAAAGAAGCAGAAAGGAAAAGGAAAAAAGTTCCGCCGGACCTCGGGAGCCGGCCGCCTATGTCATGTGCCACCTTTGGCCACACCAGGGCAATAGTGAAGCTGCAGCAGGTGCAAATAAGCTTCAGACAGTCCTACAAGCACTGCTCAGAAATCTCAACTGAGGCACTCAACATCCAGGACTTGCCATTCGGATCTTGGCGCCTTGTGCTGGTTCCGACCTATTCACACATCAGTCCACTACTGACATCACCTCATAAGCCAACGGGGCACCCCACGCCGACTTTCGGCGCAGCATTGTAGGATGGCCACACCAGTGCAGCCACTTGCTGGACACCACCTCGGTGCCATCCGGATCTCGGCGCGTTCGAGTCACTGTGCCGGAAGAGTGACCGGAACTCAGCTGAACACGCCGTCTTTTGGCGCAGCATTGTAGGATGGCCACACCAGTACGGCAATTTGCTGGACACCACCTCGGCGCCATCCGGATCTCGGCGCGTTCGAGTCACTGTACCGCAACAGTGACCGCAATTCAGCTGGACACGCCGTCTTTCGGCGCAGCATTGTAGGATGGCCACACCAGTGCGGCAATTTGCTGGACACCACCTCGGTGCCATCCGGATCTCGGCGCGTTCGAGTCACTGTACCGCAACAGTGACCGCAATTCAGCTGGACACGCCGTCTTTCGGCGCAGCATTGTAGGATGGCCACACCAGTGCGGCAATTTGCTGGACACCACCTCGGTACCATCCGGATCTCGGCCCGTTGTGCTGCCTTCGGCCTATTCGCACATCGGTCCGCTACTGACGCCGCCTCACGTGCCAACGGATTTTCTACGCTTTTTGTAGCCCTATGCCGCATAACAGGTCATGTGACTTGTTTATAAAACTTTTCATTGGTTCATTTTACTTTTGGTTTCCTAAAGATGGAAGGCTTGGTCATATGACCTAAAAATAACACTTTTCATTGGTTTAGAACATTTTTTTTTCCCAAACGATGAAAGCCCCACCTTGTTTCTGGATCATTCAGACTGAAGCTGGCGTCAGCATGAGAGCACCACCATCTCGTGGCTCCGTCGTGGTCATTCCGCGAGCAATCATGGCAGCCGCTCCCCACCGGAAGCCTGCGGGAGTCGGGGGCCCCCCAAGACTTTTATACAATCTTCACGGCTGAGGGGACGCTTTTCGAGAATGGAACCCAAGCCCTAGCAGGCAAGCGTCCGAGTTCCAAAGTGTCCCAGGGCCATTTCAGTGGACCAGGCCTAAAACCGAGGAGGTGTCCGCCATTTTAAGAGCCATGTGGCAGCCGCCTATCGCTGCACTGCAAGAGTGGGAGCAACTCAACAACATGGTGAGCGAGACGCTGTGGCCGCAAGAGCGAGCGCAACTCAGCTAGATGGCCGCCACCTGGGGAGGCCCGTTCACGCCGGCTCCCCCACGCCCCCCCCCCCCCCCCGGGCCGCCGCACGCCAATTTTCGGAGCAGCATTGTAGGATACCAAAACCAGTGCGGCAGTTTACTGGACATCACCTGGGTGCCTGTCGTACATGTTGTGTCAGCCATGTGACACTGGACACAGACCGCTACTGACGAGGCCTCCCCCCGCACCACCCGGGACGCCCCACGCTGTTTTTCTGTGCTGCATTGTAGGATCCCTAAACCAGTGCGGCACCCAGGCGACATCACCTGGGTGCCGTCCAGAACTCTGCACGTTGTGCTGCCTTGGGACTATTCGCACAACAGACCGCTACTGACGAGGCCTCCCCCCGCCCCAGCCGGGACGCCCCACGCCAATTTTCGGAGCAGCATTGTAGGATCCCTAAACCAGTGCGGCACCCAGGCGACATCACCTGGGTGCCGTCCAGAACTCTGCACGTTGTGCTGCCTTGGGACTATTCGCACAAAAGACAGCTTCTAACCATTGTTGCTTTTTGTGTTGAGAAATGTTTAAATGTTTTTAGTTTTTGTTCCGTTCGTTAAAGTTAGTAGTTAATAAAGTTTTATAACCTTACTTTCTTGGAGTGTTATCTATTTTTTTTTTAAAACGGGTGAATGGGGCCTTGAATCGGGTTATTGTCATGTGTGGACTTTGGAAGTGTGCTGCTGCAGGATCGGACATTTCAAACTCAAATGCACGTTCTTTTTCTTACCTTTCCGAAGCATGGAGCGCAATAGCAGGCAGAGAAAGGGTGATGCACGTATTGAACACTGCCTGGCCTGGCAAGTTGCTGGCAGTGCCCCCCCGCCCGCTCCTGAAAGAGGGCACACACACACCGCCGCCCCGAGTACTTCACAAATCTTTAAAAGACCATGCGCTTGTTCATGAGGCTTAAATGGTTTATCACCTCTTCTAGAACCCCTGCATCGACCCTCTGACGTTTCATGGAAAAATTACCATGTAACACAATACCAAGCCCTGTCAGCTGAAACCCCCAAGGAATCGTGGGGCATATTATCAAGGGGGTTTATCTCCGCTTTTTTGGCTTTAAAAGCCATGAAAGCGGAGATAAAATTATTTCCCTATTACCAAGCTGTCGCTAACACCAGTTAGTGACAGCTAAAAGGAGATAGCGACCATCTTGGGCCCCGCTTTGCATGTCAGTGATACTTATCACTAATGACATGCAAAGTGGCGTGCCAAGATGTTAGCGACTGGAAACAGTCCCTAACATCGCTACCTTCTATTACCAACTTTTGGAGATATTCGCGCTAAGCGCGAATATCTCCAAAATCTAACACCTGCCCTGAGCAGTTCTTAGCCATGTTATCCAATGGGAGGTGGATAACATGGCTAAGAGCATTAGGTCGATAATACATGAATATCGCTGACTTTTCTGCGATAATAGCAAGGTTTATCTGCGATAAAAATCGCCGATGTGCGGCGATAATTTTTGTCTCTAAACAAGTTAGAGACAAAAATTATCGCTAGTTGTTCGTAATATGCCCCCGGGTTTTTGCTTGCAGAAATCGGGAGGCGGGAGACTAGCACTGAAATCAGTACTCACACGCCTGAATCAGGAGGATTGGCATGTCTGAATTCTCTACAGCTGGGGCCATAAACTACATCCGCAGGGTTAGGTGATAGCCTGGGACCAGCCTGGCATCTAAAATGGCTGCCGTGCACGACAAAATTGTGGCATTCGAAAAAAGGCAAGATGGCGCAGCCGCTGGAAGAGATGTATCAACATATATCAGCCTCCTCAGCCACCCTCAGGAAACATAGGGGATTAGGATACGTCTCCCGCACCCCCTTATACCTAGTACTTTAATTAACGAAGCACAAAATGGCGAATTCCCGTTTCGCTACCAGTTTGCGGCCCAGTTCGCGGCCCGTGAAGCGCTTCTACCGTGAAAAATCATTTTTTTTTTATTTTCCCCACGGGACCCTTTAATAACCCCAACAACATTCCTAGGGGGTCAAGAGGGGGATACCTTGCCCCCTTTCATTAAATTCCCCCTTAGTTTTTCACCTTTTCTTCTCTCTCGATCCTACCGAGAGACAAGATGGCGGCCGCTCCGGACTGTCACGCAGCAAAAAAAAAAAAAAAGCTCACGCACAGCCGCTGGAAGAGATGTATCAACATATATCAGCCTCCTCAGCCACCCTCAGGAAACATAGGGGATTAGGATACGTCTCCCGCACCCACTTATAACTAGTAATTTAATTAACGAAGCACAAAATGGCGAATTCCCGTTTCGCTACCAGTTCGCGGCCGCGCTTCTACCGTGAAAAATCATTTTTTTTTTATTTTCCCCACAGGACCCTTTAATAACCCCAACAACATTCCTAGGGGGTCAAGAGGGGGATACCTTGCCCCCTTTCATTAAATTCCCCTTTCGTTTTCCACCTCTTCTTCTCTCTCGATCCTACCGAGAGACAAGATGGCGTCCGCTCCGGACTGTTTAGAATGTTGACAGACACCGGAGAGCCAATCAGCTTTCTGCGCGCAAAGTTCCGATAAGCGAAAAGTAAGCGGACCGGATCGCTGCCCAGAGCGCTGTTACAGATATATATCTTGGTTTGAACGTTAATTTCTCAAAAACTACTGGAGCACATATATTGAGACCTAGCAAAGGCACATCGGGCTAACAGTCCCTACAATTTTGCCAAGTTTCGTGCAAATCCATTCAGCCGTTCGAGCTAAAAGTGAGTCCAACCGCCCTATGGAAATTAACATGGGAAAAACGCGTTTTGGGACCCCCCTTTTTTCTCGGCCCCCCCTTGACGAAACCCCCCCAAATTTTCAGGGGCTGCTCAGAAACAAAATGTGCCATTTTCCTGAAAATTTCAGCCGATTCCGTCCACAAACGCCAAAGTTATTAGACATAGAATTTTCAAAAGTCCCATAGAGAAAAAATTCTAACTATATATACCTACTGGCTATCGCCAGTAGGTAATATATATATATATATATATATATATATATATATATATATATATATTTATATATATATATATATATATGCATACAACATCACGCGCTGCTTCTGCGACGCAATCCAGGCCACACCAGCAATACTCGTCCAAATGGTTTTTATTAAAGGTAAAAGTTTAGGCATAACGCGTTTCGAGTCCCTTGACTCTTTATCAAATGCCAACAGCTACAACAATGGGTTCGTTGCTGATTTTAAAGGAACGTAGCTTAAAACACTGAAGAGGGACCGCAGTCTATAATGTTTCGGTTTAAAGGGGACAGGCATCATTGTTCGTGATGGTTTTGGATTTTCACAGTTTGTCTTTGCTGCAGAGGTTAGTACCTTCCTTGTTCAATTGTTATTAGTAACGCATTGCACAATGTTCATTAATGTGAGGTTACCTTTGCTGCCCAGTCTCATTCGTTCAGTTCCTTGAGACTGCAATTCCAGAATCCTCTTCACCTGTCCTCCATTCACTTTACCGGATTTCAGTGCAGATAATGGCAAAACTCCACTGAACACTCTGTGCGCCGAGTGCGAATCACGCAATAAAAGGGAAAATTTCCATGTCTCGGCCACGTTGTGCTTGTATAGTTTCGCGACCATTGATGTAGCAAGTCTTTTCAAGCGTCGAGTATGCTGTGCTTCAGAAAAGTCTTCCGCATACCCTAGCTGCTTCAAATTCCATTCGCCCGACCAAGGCGGGCCTCACATAGTGGCCTCATCCATCAGGTTAGTCTCCTGTCGCTTGTTACAGCCGGGGGGAATATATATATTCACTGAAAAAAACATAGGTTTCACATCAGTTAGAGTTAGGAATTAGCATTTAAAAAACCTATTAAATTCACTGAAAAAACCATAGGTTTCACACCAGTTATAGTTAGGTGGAAATTATACTCGCATAAAACCATGGAAATTCCCACGTTATAGTTAGTTGGACTCACTATAACTTGCGCGTGCAATGCACTGCTGATGACGTCACATATTAAATCACTCATGACATGGCCAGTGATATCACTCATGACATCACTGATGACATCTCAAAGGGTGCACGATTTTCCCCAGCTACCCCTTTCTTCAATGGGAGCCTGTGTTCTCGTTCGAACAACAGGCACCCATAGAAGTCAATGGGAGTTTGACCGACTCGTATCCGAAAGCATTCGGATTCATCCAAATTGACCGGTCGGATTCCTCCGATCTGAGTCGTTCAGGAAGCGTTCTGGAACCGATTCGGTCAAAATGCTTTCCGAACAACATCAGAATTGCCCCTGAGTATAAATATTGGGGCCCAGTCCCCAGAACTTTAGATTACTGCTAAACTAAGGAACCTGCCAGGAAGAAGAGCTGGAAAAGCTGTCAGAAGGAACTGCCACTTTGCCGCGTGCTCTGCTGTGTTGGCCTGCTGCTTCTGTCTTGGGTAGGGAAAGGACTGAATTGTACTTTCATCAACCTGCTGATGGAGTTTTCTTCAAGGGCTTGAAGTAGGTAGAGCTTGCCTCCTGTTGGAAGTCTCAGGGAGATCAAAGACTTCAGAGAAATCACTTGGATCAAGGAACAAGCCAAGAAGAAGAGCTGGAAGAACTGCTGTGTTGTTGCTTTGGTGGATTGCCCTGCAGTTGCTGTTTCTGCCTTAGGCAGTGAAAGGACTGGGCTGATCTTTCTTTACTTGTTGTTGAGTATCTCCAAGGGCTTGAAATAGAGCTTGCCTCCTGTTCACGAAATCTCAGGAACAGCAAAGACATCACTTATCTCTGGGTACACACGTGTTCTATCTAGGACCCTGATCAATATTGTGACCTTATGCCCCAATACGGCTATAATCCATCCATACCCCTATAATGGCATAAACGATCAGAGCCATATTTCAGAAACTCGCCTCTGCAGCTCATTACAGTATATGACACAGTAGAAGCCACTATCTTAGATTCCTAGATTACACACCAAGTTCTTTCAACAGATAAAACCCCCAGCAACCTGGGAAAGCCCCGCTTGCTATGTTTTGATTAGTAATAGAACTCTAATGAGCACTGTAAGAACGACTGGTTCTTAGTGACATCTTTATTGACGTCTTATGTCCAAAAACTTACGTCAAACAAGGCACCTTCCAGGTATAAATAATACCAACGTTGCCTTAAGCAAACACAGCAGTGGTGGTTGTGAATACAGGAGCAGAACAGATGTCCCTTGCAGAGCCCCGCAGATGCGAGAAGCCCACGGACGCTGCCCCTCCTCCCTCTTGACGCGCTGAGAAAGACGCTGTCTTTTCTCCTGCCGAGAAAATCCAGCTCCGGCGTTTCCAGCCTACCCTTGCGGGTAACTGGGATATCGAGTCCTGAGAGGAGATACAAGACCTCCAACATTCTATTCCAGAGGCAGTGTTGACTAAACCCTTAGAGAGAATTCTTGAAGCAAACCCTTGGCAAAACCAACTTAACTTAAACTGCTACTTACTTACTCCCTCCCAAGTATTAGGCTTAGGTCAGGTACACTGGGGTAGGCGTAGTTAGAAGCACCAGTTGAGTACGTTAGTCAAATGTATATATGAATGTATATATTTTATTCATTTTAACCATTGCATGGCTAAGAAACCATATCAATGCTTTTAAAGTATTATTTCGTAATCCTCCTTTTACTGAACGCACTTTTTATAATAACAAGTCTTGCAATTGTGGCAATTCATTTCTCTTGCATGAGAAGAAAGACTGTTCAATAAATAATACCTTTTATTGAAAACGCCCGTCTCTCTATTCTCTGCATCTTGGTGAAAGTAATTCTTGCACAACTGACTGAGTGAAATAGCTGTCTATTGTTTCACACGACTCTAGAGATTGACTCTTATTCTAAGGAGCAAAGTTGTCATGTTTATGCGGTTGTTGGAAAACTGAATCCCTTCTTGTCTGAGCCAGGGGAGCTGATCACTTCCTATTCAGTCAAGAAAGTTTCCAGTGACCTCTGAGCTAGTTGGTACAAACCCAATTAAGTTTAGCATAGTCAGTAGAGACCTGGAAGACCGCACTTCTACGTCTACACTGCTGTTTATGTTATTCCAATGTGCAGGGCCTATAGGGAAAATAGGAACTACACTACATGGCGCCCAACATTTGGTAAGGCGATAAAACTAACGCAAGACGTTAGAGTAACTCAGTCGTGCTTTTTCACACAGACCCTTTCTCCCATAAATACTCCAATAGACGTCTGGAGTGGGTGAAAGGTTAAAATCCACCCGAACTTAGTAGGAAGAGATTCCTATGTAAAGCTCTGGTTTAATCAACGTTGAAGGATACAGTGTTCCAAAATATTGTGCACCTAATCTTTGTTTCCTTGAAACCTGATCTGCAACAAAAGACCTTCCTGACAGTAAAATGCCAGGAGAAGGCGGGAACAACGGAACCACTGATGCCGCAGTAAATGCGACTCAGCAGGGTCCCGATGAAATTAATGAACCGGGTGCAATAATCATCCCGGTCAACATAAGAAAAACTATAACGTTATAACTTATAGAAAACAGACTGACGACACAAGGTGGCACAGTCGTCTTCGTGATAGAGGCACACGAATATCGGCAGACAGAGGTATTCTATTCTTGGATAAAGTTTCCAGCGGCAAACGCTGCAACACACGAGTTCCACTATTACAAAATAGAGGATCCACCGGAAGAGTACGCTCCTTTTGAGGAGATTGAAATCCCATTAAAATACCAAGAGCACCTGCTCTGGTTTAAAGGCGCCCTAAAACACAATGATCATATTACCGGGCTCGGTCCGCTAGGTAGACCAGGAGCAACGTGGCTGGTTCTAGCCAGCTACACACCACATCTGGACATTGCAAAAATGTCGAAAGAAGAACTTTTAGCACAGCTAAAAACATTAATTAAAATACATAGACAATTAGTCCAATATGTAATGTGGACTGCAACAGTCCAAACAGCTGTTAATGTCCCACAGCTGACCCCTCATCAGGGGAACACAAATAAAATTACATCACAGAACATACAATCATGTCTTGGTAAAACACCCATAAAACGGGAACAAATTCCTTTATGGTTAGTGCAGAAAATTACTCAAATAGAGGCAGTATTTCCAAATACTACCCCTTTTGAGAAACACAGAATTCTGACCATCTGCCTTCCAATGGGGGTCGCACCACACGTGGAGGACTGTGACACTTGGAGTAGAGTCTTTGCTTCCATTTACACAAAAACACATGGTGTTCCGTCAATGGCGGTAATACCAGATGTGCTAAAACAGATTCAGAATGAATACGGTCCAGAACCTGCTTTAACTCTTGGTATGAAATTACTGAAAGACTTCAAGCAGGTCTCGGTTATATTACTAGCCAATATAAAAGGAGAAGCAGCGTCTGTGGCGATCCGCCAGAAGTTGAAGGAAACAGATATAACAGATCAACCAATTGAGCTTGCCAGAATTATAGAAAAATGTTATGAAGAATTAGGTAGAGACAGCTTGGGTGGCAAACCAGTAAAACCCCAACTACTCGAAAATCCTGAAAAATGATTTATTAAAAATAATTCAAACACTCCTAAAAAGAACTGGGATGGAAATAAACAATCCACTCCCAAGGAAAAAGTTTTCCAGTCCAGAGGAAGGAGGGAAAGAACTCCGACTCGAGAACACCAATCTCCCCAGAGGGAGCCCTCTGAGAAAAGATATAACCTTAGAAATAGGGATAACTTGAAGAAGCCTGATAGATATCAAAGTATTGATACACGTCCCTCTCGATCTTTTTCGCAGAAATCGGAAAGAAGAGGACGGTCAGACCCAGGAGAGCACACCAATTCCAAAGACAAGGAATCTGCTCAAAGTAAAAAATCACAATTTCCAAGAAAGAAGGTAGCCAGTATTAGAGTAATCGAACATGGCGAGAATACTGAGGACGCAGCTGAAAAACGGGGGGTGGGCACAGACAATGCTAGACAGTGCCGCAGAAATCACCATAGCTCGCAAGATCCTGATGAGTCATCTGAAGACTGTGGACACAAATGAATACATTCAAGTAGAAACTGCAGACACCAGAGTTAGCGAACCTCATAAGATATACGAAATAACACTGCGTATAGAGGAAGATAAGACTAGGAAAATAAGGGGTCTATTCTGGGATAAACTCTCAAAAGGCTATGACATCCTGTTAGCTGAAAAAGATTGGCCCCCGGAGTTTGTCAGGGAGTGCCCTCGTGGCGAAGAAATGATTATGCCTGCCTTCTCGAATCACATTCCGATTCACACTAAATATATATATGCAAGGAAATGGGTAGTGGCCCAGGCACCAGCATTATATAAAAATCATGTAGGATGGGATGAGGACTCTCCTCCTCACAAAATCCAGCTGAAAAGTCAACCGACTGCACAAAGGCAGTATCCAATTAAGCAAGAAGCTAAAAAACAAGTCAGGGAGATTTTAGATCAACTTGAATACCAGGGGGTGATTGAAACATGCACCTCTCAAATGAACAATCCTTTGTTTCCTGTCTCCAAACCGGACGATTCATATCGTCTAGTCTTGGACTACAGACACCTAAACTCATGTTGCAAAACATTTGCAGTACAAAATTTGCATAGTGCTGCACTAATGAATAACATAGTTCGCAAAAAATATAAAACGACATTAGACATATCTAATGGTTTCTTTTGTCAAAATATTGCACCAGAAAGCAGGTACTTGACCGCTTTCTCAGTAATGAGGTCACAGAAAAAATTTTGTAGGCTCCCACAGGGATTCAAGAACAGCCCAGGACTATTCTCAGACAGAGTAACAGAGTTACTACAAACATATGATGATGAGGCATTATCTTACGTCGATGACATCTACCTAACAAACGACGACTTGGATACTCACTTGAAAAGGGTGAACACCATAATACTTGGGTTCGCTGCAGAGGGTTACAAATTCAACTTTAAAAAGTCTCGAATTGCCCATCTGACAGTCTTATTTTTAGGATACGAATTATCAAGTGAAGGAAAAAGCCTGGAAGACAACTTCTTAGTGAAGTGCACTGTACTCCAAACACCAAAAACGCTGAAGAACTTACAATCAATTCTAGGCTTCCTGAATTTCGGAAGAACTTACATTCTAAATTATGTGGAGAGGGTTAAACCTCTCTACGAACTAATTAAACCTGATTTTAAACCAATCAACTGGACTCAAAAACACACAGAAATTTTGAGATCACTGCAAACAGACATGTTAGCAAAAACAAAATTAGATACACGTGACAATACACGAAACCTTGTAATCCGAGTCATCCCAGGAAGATGCGGATTCACGTACCTGACCTCTAATGAGGGAGAAACGGTACCAATAGCTTACAAATCACATTTGTACACAAAAGCTGAAATAAAATTCAGTTCAACGGAAAAAATTCTAACTGCGGTTCAGACTGCTGTAGCAAAAGAAAGGGCCCTAACACAAGGTAAACGAATAATAATCGTTACACCTATACCTGCTTTAGAAGCGGTAACTAAAGCGAGCATTCCAAATGCTAAAGCTCTGCATCCAAGATGGATCCAATGGGTTAATTCTCTTGCAGCAACAGACGTACTGTATGAATTTGATCCTAACTTAAAGACGCAGGAATTTTAACAATATGAATATGAATGTCCTCGGGGAACATCACTTACAACACATTTTTTACAACGCACTACCATTACATCGCAACCATTAAAACGCAAACCATTACAACGCATTGCGCTGGGGGGCGCTCTAGGATAGGGAATATATTTAATTTACTATCCAACACCTTCCCTGCTATCCACGGGGACTGGAGTTGGAATAGTAAATTAAAAAATTCACTATCCAGCGCCTAAAAGCATTATGCGTTGTAATGGACTGCGTGGTAAAAACCGCGTTGTGAAGGCATGCGATGTAAAAGCATGCGTTGTAGTGACACCAATCCATGTCCTCTACCAACTGAAATCCTGCCTCTAGAAGAATACGGAAGTATCATATATACAGACGGATCAGCACAACCCCCAGTTGGGGGTAAACAAGCTTACAGTGCTGCGTGCGCAATTGTTAAAGGTCGTTGGCACAAAGGAAAATTTAGACCACTGGTCACTAAGACGCAATCTCCAGGAGATTGTACAGCTCAGCGAGCTGAATTACTAGCATTTAAGATGGCGCTAGAAAATACCGATCGCGAATTCCCCACACTTATAGTGTGCGATTCATATTATTGCGTACAATCTTATAATGAATACTTGCAGAATTGGGTGGAAAATGGGTTCAAAGATGCAAAAGATGGCACAATCAAGCATAAAATGCTTTGGGAACAAGTAGTTCTTTTACAGAAAGAACTACAAAAGACTCACGTGATACACACTCTGAGTCATCAAGGATGGCGTTCACGTTGCAGGGAATTCATTGGCTGATGAAGCCGCGAAGGCAGCTGTGCAAACGGCTTCCGTAGCTGCGATTACTCGGTCACAAACAAAAATAGACAGCGATATTCTACAAGCTGTCAGTGCGTCAGTAAAAGATGATAGAAGAACACTCTCAAAAGGCTTTCCAGAAAAGTACTTATATTTAACAGATACGAATAATGTTCCTTTTGCTCGAATCCCTGGAGTGGGGGATAGAGTAATTCCAAACATGGAACATAGGTTAGGACTAATTACAGCGGCACATGAAGGGCTTGCTTCTGCACACGCTTTCGTTTCTGCCACAATATCATTATTAAAACAGAGATATTGATGGCCCGGCATGAGAATACAAACTAAGAAATATGTATTAGAATGCAAAATATGCCAAAGAATAAAAGTATCAACAGTAAAACGACCAGCACAGACACCCCTTCTCATCTCAGATAAACCATTTGCTTGTTTTTACCTGGACCACTGTGGTCCCCTACAAAGGGATGGCAACTATAAATATATCATGGTCGCAGTGGATTCCTGTACGAGATTCATATGGATGTGGCCCCAGCGCTCGGCTGACGCCAAAACTGTTATAAAAGATCTGCGAATCTTTATCGGCATATAGGCAATTGCCATGTTCCATTCTGACCAGGGTCCTGCTTTCAGCTCTCGAGCTTATAAGGAGGCCATGGCCAGTATGGGCGTTAGGTTGCGATACTCTTGTCCATCACACCCTGAGGGGAACAGTGTAGTGGAAAGAAAAAACCGAGACATAAAGCAATCTATAACAGCGAAGGTATTAGGTTCGGGTGATGGGTGGGTCAAACATTTAATAAGTGTCCATCTTAGTCTAAATAATTTGCCAAGAAATTCTCTAAAAGGTTTCAGCCCGTACAAACTATTGTTCGGAACTAGAATGCATGTTCAGGACCTCGATAGTCAGGCTTCAGTGGTAAAAGATAAGAATAAAGACTTTGACATCAAAGATCGTTTGGCTGTTTTACAGGACTTGAATGAAACTAAGCATGGACGAATTTTGGGAATCTCGCGTTCGCGAATTTTGCGGATTTGCGAATTGGCAATCCGCAAAATCCGCGAATTCTCGCGAATTTGCGGATTTTTTTTTTTGTGTTCGCAAGTGTTTCTACCAGTTCGCGAGGATTTGGTACTAGTTCGCAATTGCGAACTTACTTGTCGGCTCGCAACGGTCGCGACTATGTTGTTTCTACGTCTGGTTCATCATCACAGCCTCCCAGCACCCTCTGTTTCACCACTGGCACCCTCTCTTTGACCCATGCCACCCTCTGTTACATCAATGCCACCCTCTGGTTCATCATCACTGTAGAAGATGGGGGGGGAAAGCAAGCCCACCTGCCCTGCTTGAACTGACATGAATTAATTTGGGGTTAGTTTATTAACAACACCTGCCCTGCCCCAACTGACAATAATGAATTAGGGGCTAATTAATGTGTCACTGAAAGAATTTCAAGTTCCAGCCTGGCACCTGCTTGTCTGCTCCTTTAGCTGTAAATCAGGACCTTTGTGGCATACAGTTAAGGTCAGAGCAGGGTCACACAATAGTTGCAAGCAGGCAACCGAATTCTGGAGGGCCCCCTCAGGAAGCACTACAGAGAATCGTTACAAATCATGAGGTTGACCTTTTGCACCTGCTCATTGCTTTTGCTTTTGCTGAAATCGTTTTTCGTTTTTTTCGCGCTATTCGCGGGGCGCGGCGTCGTGCGAAACCGACCGCGAAAGCCGCCAATTCGTGCGAATGAGCATTTTATTTTTTTGCGGCTTGTTGTTTCGCGAGTTTTTTTGCAGTATTCGCGAGCCGCTTGCAGCGCAACACGCGAATTTACCCCAAGGTCGAGTACGGGCGTGGCCATTTTGTTTGCGTGACGTATTTCCGTTTCCGCCCGCTATGTATAATCTCGCGCAGTAAGCGCATTGCGAGTAGAGGTTCGCACGAGATCGCGCGGGAAATCTAGAGGTTTGCACGAGATTGCGAGGAAAATCTCGCGCGAACTTACTTTCGCGCTCCTGAACGGGCGCCGGCCATCTTGTTTTTCATTCATTTCCTGTGTCTGGGCATGGTGTTTAATCCTCTTGGTATCTTTGCCATCCTTTGCTTGTTTTCAGTTTTTTTTTTTACGATTTTGCTTCTTATCTATCCCTCTCTTTTCCTAGCTGTATATTTTTGTCTTTTCTGCTATTTTTCTTTACTTTTAAACTACTTTTTAAAACTCTTTTCTTTTCTTCTTCCCTATCCTATTCTTTCTTAATTTTCTACTTCTTCCTACCTTACCTGCCCAGACCATGGTCAAGCCAGGCGCCGTGAAGCTGCCCAAGCACTTGAGGGCCGCAGCGGCGGCGGGGAGTAGTGCTGGACCCAGTGCCAGGACAGCATGCGGGAGATTGAGGGGGGAGCAGGTGGCGCGACGGGAGATATTCAGCCCGGAGGAAGTGGGCGCGCTGGTCTACTTCGTCCAGCGCTGCCTGCCCAGGACCATCGCGGGAGGCGGCAGGATCGCGGCCGGCGGCTACAACATGCGGGAGCGCCAGAAGCGGTGGGAGAAGGTGTGCTGGGCCATATCCCACCTCTACGGGGTCCAGCGCACCTACAGCCAGGTCACCCATCGCTGGACGGACCTCCTGGACCGCGAGCGCGACCTGCTGGACCAGCTCGGCTTGGAGATCCCCGGGCTTGGTGAGTAGTAGTAGCCATTTAATCACTCACTACTATGATGTTTTCTCCTGCTCTGTGTTGTTGTATTGCAAATATTTGTTTTTTACATGGAGCAAGCCAATAATGCCGCTGATGACGATTACATTGTAGTTAAATTATATTTCAAAATCTTCTGTGCATTTCAGGTGCACTGCTCTCCTTCTCAGTGGCGTTGCTACTATGCTTATTTGTTTTCTATTTCGTGGTCTCATTGGCCTGAGTAACTATTATGTATGAGTGTACTTTACAGAACTGCGTAATGCTAGACACTAGGGGGCAGATTACATTTACAAGCCCCTTGGGCCACGTTTACGTTGCCTTGCGTGACGCAACAGCGGCGTAAACGTGCCGCATCCCTGCGAGTCATTTACGACATGACGCATCTAGGGAGATGCGTCACGTTATAAAGCCATGGGCCTGCACCACAATGGGTGCGTTCCTAGTACGCAGGGTGGGCGGTCCGGCGGCTGTGCGCCTCGCAAAATTGCCTGCGTGAAATCTACAAGATTTAACGCAGGCACTTCTGCGACGCTGCTACGTCAATTCAATTCCTTATGTCTGCTCGAAGCAGGCGAAAGGACTGACACAGCATGTTAAGTATTGGGTGGCCCTGAGCATTACTGGAGTTGCATTGCGTTGGCGACGTGACTCCAGCGATGCGCCGCTCTTACGTGACGAGATGCGTCACGTAAGTGCCTACCCTTGCGCCAGGGTGCGCCGCATTGTAAATGAGGCGCATCTGCCGTGTCGCAAGGGTAGTTTTGCGTGACGCATTTGATCTTGCGCATCTCTGGAGATGCGCCAGAACGCGTAAGTAAGTATGCCCCTAAGGGGCAGAATTGCAATTACCGTCGCATCCCTGCAAAGTAGCAGGGATGCGCCATTAATTGTGTGGCCCGCTACCACCACCAAACATGGTGCGCCGTATTTGCAATGCGGCGCACCATGGGCCCAAAACGTCACCGAAGCTTTACTGCTGGAGTTGCGTCGCAACGATGGCGCAGCTCCAGCAATGCTCTGGGGTACCCTATCTCCCCAATGCTGGGTCAAGCCGTACGTCTGCTTCAAGCAGGTGCAGGGTTTGTGTGACGCATCATTGTCCTAAAGGTGACTGATTGAAATTTTGTAGATTTCCCTCAGCCACTATTAGGATGTGTTCCAGCGCAGGAATGCCCTCCCTTGCGCCGGAACGCCCCCTGATGGCGCAGGGCTTTATAACGGGATGCATCTCCCAAATGCGTCAGGTTGTTATAATATTATACGCCGCACCATGGCGCCCTTTTTTGTTTAGCTGCTGCGTCACAAAAGTCACGCAAGAACGGCGCAAAAGAGCCGCAAGGGGCTTAAATCTGCCCCTTCCTTTGTACCCCTGACAATAAGAAAAATAGTGGCGGTGGATTGATAGTTTGACTATTTAAATGACTGGTAATGTAGCAGGCAACTGTTAGTGTTGTCACTGATCTGACTGAAATCACAATGGAGTTTGTCTGTCACTTTGCGTCTTGCCTGCGGACTGCTGCCTGCCAGTCCTAGGTGAACGTTTCAGTACTTTGTTTAGTGAGTTACATGACTTTCGAAGTCACAGGTCCGCAAATAAATGAAAACTAACCCTAATCAATATAATTTCGCGGAAATATTTTGTTATTGTTCTTTTGAAATGTTTGATTTGGTTGACATTGATAAGAAACAATCATCCATGTTTTCTGTTCTTTCACACACAGGACACAGGAGCAGCAGGCGGCGGATGCTGTTCAACAGGGCCAGGATCGGGCAGGCGAGGGCTCCTCTGCTGGCCCCAGTAAGTTTTCATTTTAGACTAGTACCTATTTTTCCTAGCGTTCCTCATTTGACTTTTTTCAAAATTGTCTTTGCTCTTCTTGTAGACTGTATCTAAATTCTTATCCTGCCTCTACTATGACTCCCTGTGGTATTACTAGATTATTCTTATTAGTCTGTCTGTGTAGCTAACTAAGATTGCACGGTTGGCGAAACTCCCATGATTCTAGTCAGCAATAGCTCTATCAACTTAGTGCAGTCCTCTGGGATTGTCCATAATGTCTTTTGAAGTGTTCTATCTGGACTCATGCTTGCAAAAATTGCAAAACCTTTCGCTCAGTCACTCTAGTCTAGAACAAAATACACAGATTGTATTTAAGTTTAAAAGCTTTATTAAAAGTAAACACATTTATTAAAATGAAGTCATAATAAAACTAAACGTTTAACTGATAATGGAAAAGTGGTTAGTGCTGACGATTAATTGAAGACATTTCTTGTGGTCGAGCCGAGCTCTCACCTGGTTTCAACTTGATCTTGTTGTTAGAAGTCCATCTTCTGTCTGTGTGGAGAAAAATGGTGCGTGTTAAAAAACCAGCCTTCATCAGTTGTGCCAAAAAGTGCAGCAAGACAACCTTCCCTGGAAAAAGGGACATTTTTTTTAACTTTAACGTAGACAGTCACAAAGTACATTGTTTTCACATGTCTTCATTCCTAGACCAAAGACTAGTGAGTGCTTTATTCTAACATTCTTAAATGTACTTTGTAGGTGGAACATCTGGTGGCGGGGCCAGTGTGGAGGTGGTGGTGCTCGACACGGAGGCGGAGGGCGATTCTTCAGGGGAGGAGGCGGCGGCTGTGAGAGTTGAGACGGTGGTGGTGGCGGCCAGAGGTAAGCTCTTATATATTCCTTACTTATTGAGATTGAAGACTAGCTGGGAAGGCAAGAATATGAGATGCATGGCTGGGTGAACGATGAAGCAATGATGGGTGGAAGGACAACAGCCTGGGTGGGTGACACAGAAACTGTATGTGTCCATATACCTGGATCATGCTACTATCTGACTCTTAGATAGCATATGTGTATCTAGAGCAGGGGTACTCATAGTATGGCCCGCGGGCCGGTGGTGGCCCGGCAAGCCTTCCTTGGCGGTGCGCAGACCTTGCAGACAATCACTGCTCCCCCGGCCCCCACAGAGCAGAGGCTTTTTTGTATTTCACCTGTTAGCGCCCCTGCATCTCCACTCTGACAATCACTGCTCCCCCGGCCCCCACAGAGCAGAGTGGAGATGCAAGGCCACAAAGAGGTGAAATAGAACAAAGCCTCTGCTCTGTGGGGCCGGGCAAGCAGTGATTGTCAGGGTGGAGAAGCAGGGGCGCTACAACAAACAAAGCCTCAATAATATGTTAATGGTCTTTTAAAGACCTGTTAAGTACTTTGGTGTTGTTGTCTGTGTGTGCGCGTTGAGGAAGCGGTCTCAACCCGGGCTGAAGGCTGACACAGATAGACACACACACAGTGAGATGACAGAGGGGGAGGTAGAGGGAGGGCAGGAGGGAGAGAGAGATGGAGAGGGAGGGCAGGAGGGAGAGCAGGAGGGAGAGAGATGTATGTAAATGCTGGGTCTGGTGGCTCAGTGGGTGAGGGCATCTGCTGCAGGGACCTGTGTGCAACCTCATGGTCACAAGTTATCGTTTTGCTTTAGCCCCGCCCCTCTGACTCCGCCCCCACCAGTGCGGCCCTCGGCCCCAAACTACACTGTAAATGTAGCCCCTGAGAGAAAGTTTGTGAGTACTCATGATCTAGAGAGAGTAGACGGTCAGTGGATGAACTAAGTGTAACTTTGAAGAGCATGTAACACTGCACCCGCACGTCCGTTCCAGTGTAGGAAAGGCAAGGAAAAGAACTTTTAATTTTGTCCAAATACTACCATCAATAGTAGCAGTAGTTTGTATTGCAAGCACTGCATAGATCCGGTTATTACGGTGGCCACTCCCTACCTCTCTTAATAAGTTTAGTAGTACTCAGTCATTCATGTGTGGATGTATCACTGGTCACTCAATAAAAAGCAAAGCACCTAAAGTCATCCCATATATAAGCAAAAACATCCCATGTGAAGTGATAGATAATCAGATTATTTATCTTCTTCAATTTTCCATTTCTAGTACTCATTTCCACTGTAGGGTGAAAGTTAAATTAATTAAGCAGTAGCCCTTGAGTTGTAACAGAGTATTCTCAGTGCCACCCGTAATACAAAAGTAAGAGCTTCACCACCTGCATGTACTGGACGGGTACAGTAACGCAACACAAGTCTAGGTCACTCCTCATGGCGTGCGTCTCTTTTTCTCGGGTGCAAGTTTACTGCGCTGGCATTATGCCGGCTTGCAGAAGATAACGTACCAATTTTCCAAAACAAGAGACAAGAAGAAGAATAAGACTGGTGTACTTTCATAGTCGACTCCAATGGAAGTCCATAGTGCTCGTAGAATTTGTTCCTTAAACTCCCACTAATGTTAGAGCAAGGATGAAGAAGTGTGAGGTTAGATAGATACTGGCCTCAATAGTTATGTAATGCGTTTGCAAGTTGCTAGTTGTAGTGCAACACAAATTTCTGCTGAATGATTGAGTTAATCTTAAGGAGCATTGGTTACAGACTATGTCTTTCTTTCTTCATATAGGTTCTCCTTCCAAACGAACAAGGAGGAAGGAGCTGGCTAGAGCGGCCCGGCAACGGAGGATCGATGCCACTGTGGCCGAATATCGGCGGCTGGTGGCCCTGGAGGACGAAGAAAGTGTGCAGTCGACCACAACAACTACGTCGTCTGCATCGGCCTCCGTTCCCCCACGGGCTGCCAGTGCCACCCAGCACAGTGGTCCACCCAGACTGAGCCGGGCTGCCGAAGCCAAACGCCACCGCCGAGTAGCAATGACAACAGCTACAGCTTCCTCTCACAGCCGTTGCACCTACAAGGCATTGAAGGCACGCCTGCGCCGCAGTACCCTGATGGTGTCCCGCCTCCAGCAGGAGCTCCACCACTTTTCCAACCAGTTGGAGGGGCTCCGCGTAGAGCACGCCTTGCTCCGCCAGGAGCATGATGCCCTGGCCCAAAAAGTTGACAGCATCCACCCATAGTGTCCCTTGCCCCTTTTTTAGAGACTTTTGGGGGGTGGGAATTGGGAGTTGGGTTTTTGGGGACTTTTGAAGGACAATCGTTGGGGTTAGGGAGGGTCTTGCGGGAGATTATTTTGTTAGGGATATAAATATACTTTTTCAAACTTTATCTGAGCATACCCGTTTCTTACTGCTTGCCTGGTGGGTGGGGGTTTAACGTTGACTTTGTTTTCCTGAAAGTTTAGTTCCATTTTCTTCCTTTAAGTGTAAATGCCCAAATGTTTTCAACACTAAGTGCCTCTCACAGACTAAGTGAAGTGAATCCAAGAGTCCCAGGACTTTAGTAGTACTACCTTCAGTCTCTCGTCTCTCGTACTAATACTCCATTATACCCCCAAACCACCAAACGCTTATCTTACCTGTAATTTGTGTTTGAAAGTAGGGCTAGACCCAGGGCTAGCTCCACGGGAAACAGCGAATATGGTTGGCAATCTTGGTCGGATAAAATTTCCTCATAGCGGTGGTACTAGTGGTGTGACACAGTGGCAGTTGCATGCCTATGAAAAAAAAGAAAATGAAATCTGGTTTGTCCTCCTGAGCAATTCAACGGTACAACTGAGAATATAGCAGGTGACAGAAGTACAGTAGAACAGTGCCACATTGTAGCCTAACAAATGGTAAAGTATAACTACTAATTCGGTTGAAGTTCTTTCACATTAGCAATGGTTCTTTGTCAAGCAGAGTAAGAATATATCCTCGGATTTCTTCACCAGCCTGTTGCTATCACCTTATCCTCCCCAGCAAGTGTGTGGATTTATTGCTGTCATTTAGTCACACATCAATCAAAACCACACAGCCCGGGGGAAGAGGGTTAGGGTTTGAAAAATGGATGGGTACGGGGGTTTTTGGGAAAGGTTTTGGGAGACAAGAAAAAATAGCACAGCATAGACAAACAATTGTGAACATAAACAAATCTTTGGGTACAAACCTATCCATCAATCTTTGAAAGTGCATGCACTACTGCATACATGTCAGTGAAAAGTAAGTAGTACATTCGACAACTGTGGAAGAAAGAATGCGACAGTACAGGGCCTGTGTGGAATTATTGATAACGATATTCAACATAAGGTCTCTGTAGCCAGATACCCGAGAGCCTTGCTGGTCACTATAAATCCATTCACAACAACACTCAATGGGGTTGGTCTGGAAGGTATAGTAGATAGAAAAGGAGAAATTGCTTTTTTTCTAGGTGTCCCCTCACTCACCAGGGTTGCCCCTTGGTGACATGCTTCATCATTGGGGCCATCCCAGTCCTCTACGGCCTGGGGCGTGCTGCGACTTGCGAATTACGTAGGAGCACTTACAAATGACTATGTGTGGTGCAGATGTGATAGTGGAGTGGACTAAGTGATGTGTTAAGGGATCAATTTAGAAGCAGAGAGAGATCCAAGAAATGCAGTCACAGTCAGAGAAAAAGGCAAGGGATACTGAATCTATGTGGTTGTAGTGGTCCTGTTGGAAGTGGTAAATAAGTTGCCTGCAGAAAAAAAATCCTCCTATTAGCGGCACTCCTCCATTGCAGCCGACGCTTCGTCCATCGATGTTGGTCACCAGAAGACACCCTGTAAAAAAAAGCACAGCATAGACAAACAATGGAACATAAACAATTCTTTGGGTACAAACCTATCCATCAATCTTTGAAAGTGCATGCACTACTGCATGCATGTCAGTGAAAAGTAAGTAGTACATTTGACAACTGTGGAAGAAAGAATGCGACAGTACAGGGCCTGTGTGGAATTATTGATAACGATATTCAACATAAGGTCTCTGTACTTAGCCAGATACCCGAGAGCCTTGCTGGTCACTATAAATCTATTCACAACAACACTCAGTGGGGTTGGTCTGAAAGGTATAGTAGATAGAAAAGGAGAAATTGCTTTTTTTCTAGGTGTCCCCTCACTCACCAGGGTTGCCCCTTGGTGACATGCTTCATCATTGGGGCCATCCCAGTCCTCTACGGCCTGGGGCGTGCTGCGACTTGCGAATTACATAGGAGCACTTACAAATGACTATGTGTGGTGCAGATGTGATAGTGGAGTGGACTAAGTGATGTGTTAAGGGATCAATTTAGAAGCAGAGAGAGATCCAAGAAATGCAGTCACAGTCAGAGAAAAAGGCAAGGGATACTGTATCTATGTGGTTGTAGTGGTCCTGTTGGAAGTGGTAAGTAAGTTGCCTGCAGAAAAAAAATCCTCCTATTAGCGGCACTCCTCCATTGCAGCCGACGCTTCGTCCATCGATGTTGGTCACCAGAAGACACCCTGTAAAAAAAAGCACAGCATAGACAAACAATGGAACATAAACAATTCTTTGGGTACAAACCTATCCATCAATCTTTGAAAGTGCATGCACTACTGCATGCATGTCAGTGAAAAGTAAGTAGTACATTCGACAACTGTGGAAGAAAGAATGCGACAGTACAGGGCCTGTGTGGAATTATTGATAACGATATTCAACATAAGGTCTCTGTACTTAGCCAGATACCCGGGAGCCTTGCTGGTCACTATAAATCCATTCACAACAACACTCAGTGGGGTTGGTCTGGAAGGTATAGTAGATAGAAAAGGAGAAATTGCTTGTTTTCTAGGTGTCCCCTCACTCACCAGGGTTGCCCTTTGGTGACATGCTTCATCATTGGGGCCATCCCAGTCCTCTACGGCCTGGGGCGTGCTGCGACTTGCGAATTACGTAGGAGCACTTACAAATGACTATGTGTGGTGCAGATGTGATAGTGGAGTGGACTAAGTGATGTGTTAAGGGATCAATTTAGAAGCAGAGAGAGATCCAAGAAATGCAGTCACAGTCAGAGAAAAAGGCAAGGGATACTGTATCTATGTGGTTGTAGTGGTCCTGTTGGAAGTGGTAAGTAAGTTGCCTGCAGAAAAAAAATCCTCCTATTAGCGGCACTCCTCCATTGCAGCCGACGCTTCGTCCATCGATGTTGGTCACCAGAAGACACCCTGTAAAAAAAAGCACAGCATAGACAAACAATGGAACATAAACAATTCTTTGGGTACAAACCTATCCATCAATCTTTGAAAGTGCATGCACTACTGCATGCATGTCAGTGAAAAGTAAGTAGTACATTTGACAACTGTGGAAGAAAGAATGCGACAGTACAGGGCCTGTGTGGAATTATTGATAACGATATTCAACATAAGGTCTCTGTACTTAGCCAGATACCCGAGAGCCTTGCTGGTCACTATAAATCCATTCACAACAACACTCAGTGGGGTTGGTCTGGAAGGTATAGTAGATAGAAAAGGAGAAATTGCTTTTTTTCTAGGTGTCCCTTCACTCACCAGGGTTGCCCCTTGGTGACATGCTGCATCATTGGGGCCATCCCAGTCCTCAATGGCCTGGGGCGTGCTGCGACTTGCGAATTACATAGGAGCACTTACAAATGACTATGTGTGGTGCAGATGTGATAGTGGAGTGGACTAAGTGATGTGTTAAGGGATCAATTTAGAAGCAGAGAGAGATCCAAGAAATGCAGTCATAGTCAGAGAAAAAGGCAAGGGATACTGTATCTATGTGGTTGTAGTGGTCCTGTTGGAAGTGGTAAGTAAGTTGCCTGCAGAAAAAAAATCCTCCTATTAGCGGCACTCCTCCATTGCAGCCGACGCTTCGTCCATCGATGTTGGTCACCAGAAGACACCCTGTAAAAAAAAGCACAGCATAGACAAACAATGGAACATAAACAATTCTTTGGGTACAAACCTATCCATCAATCTTTGAAAGTGCATGCACTACTGCATGCATGTCAGTGAAAAGTAAGTAGTACATTCGACAACTGTGGAAGAAAGAATGCGACAGTACAGGGCCTGTGTGGAATTATTGATAACGATATTCAACATAAGGTCTCTGTACTTAGCCAGATACCCGGGAGCCTTGCTGGTCACTATAAATCCATTCACAACAACACTCAGTGGGGTTGGTCTGGAAGGTATAGTAGATAGAAAAGGAGAAATTGCTTGTTTTCTAGGTGTCCCCTCACTCACCAGGGTTGCCCTTTGGTGACATGCTTCATCATTGGGGCCATCCCAGTCCTCTACGGCCTGGGGCGTGCTGCGACTTGCGAATTACGTAGGAGCACTTACAAATGACTATGTGTGGTGCAGATGTGATAGTGGAGTGGACTAAGTGATGTGTTAAGGGATCAATTTAGAAGCAGAGAGAGATCCAAGAAATGCAGTCACAGTCAGAGAAAAAGGCAAGGGATACTGTATCTATGTGGTTGTAGTGGTCCTGTTGGAAGTGGTAAGTAAGTTGCCTGCAGAAAAAAAATCCTCCTATTAGCGGCACTCCTCCATTGCAGCCGACACTTCGTCCATCGATGTTGGTCACCAGAAGACACCCTGTAAAAAAAAGCACAGCATAGACAAACAATGGAACATAAACAATTCTTTGGGTACAAACCTATCCATCAATCTTTGAAAGTGCATGCACTACTGCATGCATGTCAGTGAAAAGTAAGTAGTACATTTGACAACTGTGGAAGAAAGAATGCGACAGTACAGGGCCTGTGTGGAATTATTGATAACGATATTCAACATAAGGTCTCTGTACTTAGCCAGATACCCGAGAGCCTTGCTGGTCACTATAAATCCATTCACAACAACACTCAGTGGGGTTGGTCTGGAAGGTATAGTAGATAGAAAAGGAGAAATTGCTTTTTTTCTAGGTGTCCCTTCACTCACCAGGGTTGCCCCTTGGTGACATGCTGCATCATTGGGGCCATCCCAGTCCTCAATGGCCTGGGGCGTGCTGCGACTTGCGAATTACATAGGAGCACTTACAAATGACTATGTGTGGTGCAGATGTGATAGTGGAGTGGACTAAGTGATGTGTTAAGGGATCAATTTAGAAGCAGAGAGAGATCCAAGAAATGCAGTCATAGTCAGAGAAAAAGGCAAGGGATACTGTATCTATGTGGTTGTAGTGGTCCTGTTGGAAGTGGTAAGTAAGTTGCCTGCAGAAAAAAAATCCTCCTATTAGCGGCACTCCTCCATTGCAGCCGACGCTTCGTCCATCGATGTTGGTCACCAGAAGACACCCTGTCGACTGCCTGCCTGATGCTGAATTGTGGCTCGCTACTGTGAAGCCTGACTCCATCCTTTTTTCCCCATTGCAGAGACTGAAACCCGGCCTGTAATTATTCAACGAAAAACAGGAAGTGATATAATATTACAACACCACTGATAAATAAATATAAGGTATGTAGGCTGTGGAGTGCAAAAAGTCACAATTTGATTTTCCTAGTAGACAGTACAATATTTTTGAAAGTGCGTACTCTGAGTCACCTTTTGAAGGATAAATAAGTATGGGCAAATTAATGTAGTGGATCTTGCCCCTCAAGCTAGGTGTACTGTAAACCGTGTTTTAGAACAAAATTAGATCTTCCTAGCAGTGCTCCCACCCAGGCCCTTACTAAAGCCAGTCGCAAAAATGTAGAAGACCCCCAATCAAATCTCAAAAAACGAGGCCTAGCAGAAAACTGGTGACAAAACTTACTTTGAAAGTAAAAGTAGGCCGAAGTACCCCCTTCCTAATTACCCCTTACCCACCGTGGATTGCATTCAAACCACTTGCAAGCAACCAAGCAAAAGTAGCCATAGCCAGCATCGCTCCAAGACTCGAAATCCCCCCCACTCAAACACATGCAATAGAAATACTGCTAACCCTAACGAACCCTAAGTTAAGAATAGTGGCAAAGGCTTTCTTTAACTATGCCAAATCCTCCCTTTCCCACCATGGATTTTCTTCAAATGACTTGCAACCAAAATTACACATTCTCACGAGTGCTCTAAGACCCCAGAACTCAGTTGCAAAAATCTAGAACACCCCGAAACACATGCAATCCTGCTGCTAGGGCTAACCCTAACGAACCCTAAGTTACAAAAAGTGCCAAAAGGCTTTTCCGCAAGGATTTTGTCCCAACCACTTCTACCCGGTATTAGACCTTCCCAGGAATGCCCCAAGACACGCCAACCCACCCGCCAAGAAGCATAACACCCCCAAACAGGCCAAAAGCATAATCTCATACTTGCAATATTTCTCGGCCTTCGGTCCAAACGCGCTGCGTAGCTAGGCCATAAGTCGGGGTTGCCCCGACGGATTTCCTGAAAAGCAAATGCAATCAAGATTAGAGTGTCCCAGCAGTGCTCCCAGACCACGAAACTCACCCACAAACACCAGGAAGCCCCCCAAACAGGGCCCCGAAAACGCTACATTGAGCAAAATGTCAGAAATAGCCAAAAAAAAATCGGCCTGGATTTTGTCCCAACCACTTCTACCCGGTATTAGACCTTCCCAGGAATGCCCCAAGACACGCCAACCCACCCGCCAAGAAGCATAACACCCCCAAACAGGCCAAAAGCAAAATCTCATACTTGCAATATTTCTCGGCCTTCGGTCCAAACGCACTGCGTAGCTAGGCCATAAGTCGGGGTTGCCATGACGGATTTCCTGAAAAGCAAATGCAATCAAGATTAGAGTGTCCCAGCAGTGCTCCCAGACCACGAAACTCACCCACAAACAGACGGAACCCCCCCTAAGAGCACCTCAAAGGCAAGCAAGTCATCAAAAACACAAAAAAATTTCCGCCTGGGATTTGGTCCAAAACACTTTTATCCGGTATTAGAGCTTCCCAGCAATGGCCCCAGAGCCGTCAACCCAGGAGAAAACGAGTAGAAGACCCCCAAACAGCCAAAGAGCAAAAGTACAAAAATGTGGACTTAGTCAATTTTTCACAAATTTCCCAAATCACTCCGCGCGCGCTCTGCAGCTAGGCCCTAACTCCCCTCTGCCAATATGGATTTGCTTCAAACCTCTTGCAAAGTAAAGTATATATAGCCAGCAGTGCGCCCAGACCCCGAAACCCACCCACAAACACCAGAAAGCCCCCCAAACAGGCCCCCGAAAACGCTACATTGAGCAAAATGTCAGAAATAGCCAAAAAAAAAATCGGCCTGGATTTTGTCCCAACCACTTCTACCCGGTATTAGACCTTCCCAGGAATGCCCCAAGACCCGCCAACCCACCCGCCAAGAAGCATAACACCCCCAAACAGGCCAAAAGCAAAATCTCATACTTGCAATATTTCTCGGCCTTCGGTCCAAACGCGCTGCGTAGCTAGGCCATAAGTCGGGGTTGCCACGACGGATTTCCTGAAAAGCAAATGCAATCAAGATTAGAGTGTCCCAGCAGTGCTCCCAGACCACGAAACTCACCCACAAACAGACGGAACCCGCCCTAAGAGCACCTCAAAGGCAAGCAAGTCATCAAAAACATAAAAAAAATTCCGCCTGGGATTTGGTCCAAAACACTTTTATCCGGTATTAGAGCTTCCCAGCAATGGCCCCAGAGCCGTCAACCCAGGAGAAAACGAGTAGAAGACCCCCAAACAGCCAAAGAGCAAAAGTACAAAAATGGGGACTTAGTCAATTTTTCACAAATTTCCCAAATCACTCCGCGCGCGCTCTGCAGCTAGGCCCTAACTCCCCTCTGCCACCATGGATTTGCTTCAAACCTCTTGCAAAGTAAAGTATATATAGCCAGCAGTGCGCCCAGACCCCGAAACCCACCCACAAATACCAGGAAGCCCCCCAAACAGGCCCCCGAAAACGCTACATTGAGCAAAATGTCAGAAATAGCCCAAAAAAAAATCGGCCTGGATTTTGTCCCAACCACTTCTACCCGGTATTAGACCTTCCCAGGAATGCCCCAAGACCCGCCAACCCACCCGCCAAGAAGCATAACACCCCCAAACAGGCCAAAAGCAAAATCTCATACTTGCAATATTTCTCGGCCTTCGGTCCAAACGCGCTGCGTAGCTAGGCCATAAGTCGGGGTTGCCACCACGGATTTCCTGAAAAGCAAATGCAATCAAGATTAGAGTGTCCCAGCAGTGCTCCCAGACCACGAAACTCACCCACAAACACCAGGAAGCCCCCCAAACAGGCCCCCGAAAACGCTACATTGAGCAAAATGTCAGAAATAGCCAAAAAAAAATCGGCCTGGATTTTGTCCCAACCACTTCTACCCGGTATTAGACCTTCCCAGGAATGCCCCAAGACACGCCAACCCACCCGCCAAGAAGCATAACACCCCCAAACAGGCCAAAAGCAAAATCTCATACTTGCAATATTTCTCGGCCTTAGGTCCAGACGCACTGCGTAGCTAGGCCATAAGTCGGGGTTGCCACGACGTATTTCCTGAAAAGCAAATGCAATCAAGATTAGAGTGTCCCAGCAGTGCTCCCAGACCACGAAACTCACCCACAAACAGACGAACCCCCCCCTAAGAGCACCTCAAAGGCAAGCAAGTCATCAAAAACACAAAAGATTTTCCGCCTGGGATTTGGTCCAAAACACTTTTATCTGGTATTAGAGCTTCCCAACAATGGTCCCAGAGCCGTCAACTCACCTGCAAAGAGGTACAACAACACCCCCACAAGTGCTGAGTCTTTCTTCATTGGGCGTAAACCAGCCCTCTGGTTTGATGGAAATAGGAGTCTGGAGGAGGAGGATAGAGGAGCATGTTCTTCTGAACTTGTGAACCTGAGGAATGCAGACTGCGGCAACTTCAAATCAATTAGCAAACCAGCGAAGACAGTTCTGCTGATGGGATTGATTTTGTGATTATCTGATTAAAGTTTGAAATATATTAACTGTGCACAACAAAGAAAGACAGACACACAGGAATAAAAGTGAATAGGGACGAAAAAGAAAGTTATTGATTCGTTGTCTCATTTTCAGGGCTCCGTATCACGGTCCAGGAATGAGAATAAGGCTTCGTCATCATACTCTGCGAATTCAGGCAGGGTGAGCTCAGTGTCACCTGACAGAGTAGAAATTCCCTCATCTATGTTGCAGGTCACCTCCTCTTCATCCGGCACGCTCTCTCGTACTCTGAAATCTGGTGGTATGAGGTGCTGATTCATCTTGATCATTGTTAACCTCTCCACATTTTTGAGCGAGAGGCGGCTCCGTTTGGGAGTTACAATGCCACCAGCAGCACTGAAAACCCATTCAGAAGACACGCTTGCGAGTGGGCAAGACAAGTAGTTTAAAGCCAGGTTGGTGAGCTGTGGCCACAATTCTTTTTTCCCATGCCAATACGCCAATGGGTCAGAATTAACATAGACCTCTGTTGAGTCATTCAGATAGTCCTTCACCATCGACTCAAGGTCCTCATCCAAGGTTCCTCCACTTTGCTTAGCTCTTGCTGTGCCTCTGACCTTTTGAGAACCAAACCCACGCAGAGCTAGCCAATCCTCTTCAGCCTCCAATGTTTCTGTTGTGTTTCGTGCAGATGATCCGGTTGCCGGTGTCTTTAACGGCTGAGAGGTCACTTGTGCCACAGCCACGGGTGCAGAAGTGGATTGTTTTGACTGGGGATGGCCTGCTGATGTACTGCCATTTCCTTCAATTTCCAGCCGTTCTGTTTCAAACCTCTTGGCTGACAAGGCTAGCCAACGTTTGTACTTTGGAACATGTTCATCATCAAAAGGAAAGAATGCTTGGCCTGCCAGCGCCTTTTTGTAGCGTGGATCCAGAATAGTAGCACAAATGTAATGCTGTTCTGAGTGGATCTTTTTAAGACGTTCATCACCTTGTAGGAGCTCTAATAATTGCTCAGCCAGAAGCAAAGAGTCTTGGTTTTTGTCATCTTTTTCAAACACAGAACACACCTCCTTCAGTTGGTCCTCCAGCATGTACAACAATGGGATAGCTTTTCCCAAATTAGAGTCCTCCTTGCTGACTGCACGCGTGAAGAACTCAAAAGGACGAAGCATGCGTGTCAGGCTTTGAACTATGTTCCATTGCGGCCCACCCATCCTCAGCTCCTCTGTACCCTCTGTAAGGAAATATTGATCGAGTTCCGTATACTGCTCATACAGACGCTCAAGCATGTAGAAGGTTGAGTTCCAACGTGTTACCACCTCCTGGATGAGTGCTTTCACTGGCATTTTACGTTGATATAGCAGGCTCCTCAGCTGCTTCCGGGCCTTAAAAGAATGGCTGAAATGCTTGCACATTTTTCGGCAGTTGTCCAATACACTGTACGCTGCACTGGCTTTATTAGCCAAGAATTTTTGGACAACCAGGTTTATACAGTGCGCCAAACACGGCACTCTGAAATAGTAACCGTCCCTCATGGCCTTAACTATATTGGCGCCATTGTCCGTGGAAACATAACCAACCCGGCGTTTTAGTGGGGACAGCCAGTTAAGGACCTTTGTGTTAAAGACATCCAAAATGTTTTCTGCTGTGTGACGTTTCTCCAAACCAAACATGGCTAGTGTTGCATGTTTCCGAGCAGCTTTAAAAACAATGTTCGTGTCAACACCTGTGTTTAGCTTTGCTTTAGCCCCTGAAAAAGAGACCCAGTGTGCAGTGATGCACATGTAATCAGCGCCTGCGCCACTTGTCCACATGTCTGTTGTCAGATGTATAGTGTGAACAGCACTCTTCTGCAAAGCTGCCCCAATCACCTTCAGAACATCTTCATGTAGTGCTGGAACCGCAACTCGGGCAAAATAGAACCGGCTAGGAACCTTCCATTTAGGGCAGAGCGCTGCCACTAATTCTAGAAAACCAACCCCTTCTACAAAAGAAAAAGGGAGAAGGTCCAGAGCTAGCATTTTAGCCAGCTTAGTGTTATACAGATGCGTCATTGGGTGGTTGCGTTCATATTGCGCTTCTGTAAACAACATCTTTTTAATGTTGCCCTGGACCAAGGATTTACGGGATGATGATGATATCTTCGACCCAGTTACGCTCGCTGATGAACTTTTCCGCATTGATGTCTCACTCTCTCCCACACTCTTAGTGTGGCTCACATGGGGTGTGCTGCTGACTGGGGTACTGGGTGTAAGTGAAGTGTTTGAATCGTCTTCTTCCTCCTCGTCATTATCAGATGAAACAGCATTACGTGCAATTCCGGCTTCCTCGATCGCCTGTAGGTGCGCAAACCATTTGACAGCGTGCTTTCTTTCAAGATGACCTCTCTGGCCTCCGGTACCATAGTTGGAACCCAACTTACCACGACTAACTCGAAGCTTACACATGCTACAAATGGCTACGGTTTCATTTTTTGGGCAAACACTAAAGAAGTCCCAAACTGCAGACTTGAAATGTCTTTGGGGGCCGGAGGAGGCGGCGATACTGGTGGTGGTGGTCCTGCTGCTAATGCCAGATGAAGTGGAGGATGTGGATTGCCGAACTTCAGTACGTTTTGCACTTTCACCACCACGAATTGAGGTCGAGGACAAGGTGGGTACCTTCTTGCGAGGAAGAAATATGGAAGCGGTAGGTTTTGGTGTACTACTTAACTCCAAATCTAATGATTCCATTTCCATTGCCTCCTCGCCGACATCATCATCACGCTCAGCAGCTTCTCGGGATAGGGTAAAAATGTCTCTTTGCTGCATGCCCGGTGGGGCTGCAGTGACCTTTGTGATGACTGGCTCGTCGTCATCGTGAGAGGCTTCATCACCAGCAGTATCTGTCACTTCTTGTTGAGCCTCATCACACTCCATAGGTATGAGTTTTTGGACGACCTTCCTTTTACGCTTAGGTACCTGTGTCAGATCATGGTGTGCCTCACTGTCAGGCCGCAGTTGTGGTTCCCAAGACAGATCACTTGCATCAGAACGAGGTGGGCTTGAAGAAGATGTAGACACCCCCCTTGATCTTTTCCTTGCTAGGGATGTGGAAGACAATGAATGATCATCAGGAGGAGTGGCTTCCAATGATACCTCGGCTTCATTGTCGATTTCCTGATGTGCCCCTACTTCGGGAGGAACAACTATTGTGGGCACTTGTGAACCTCCATGCACCTTTGCTTGCGCATCTCCTTTTGCTGCCTCTCCTTCCACATGTACTTGGGCGTGTACTTGCACATGGTGTTGTTGTTGCGGCTGTGGTTGTTCAACACTTGTCAGATGAGTTACAACAACCTGTGTTGATTCAGGGACATTGCTGCTACTTTCTTGCGATGAGCCAACATCACTGGTCGATGGTGATTGGAGAAGTACACTGACTGCCTCTGAAGCACTCAAGGGCTTTGACTTAAGTTGGCGTGGTGGTGGAGGCACTGAACCCAATGGAGCAGGGGTGCTGCTCCCAGCTTGGTCCCCAGCAGATCCTGCTGCTGCAGGCGTACTTTTTTTTTTTCTCCCAAAAAACGTGGCGGGTGGCACACCAGCCTCCTTGGTAACTTGCTTCTTCTGCTCCTTACTAGCAACTTTCTTGCTAGAGGAGCTACGGAGACCTTTCTTTGGGGCCATCTTCTTCAGAGCAGGTCAGACAGCAGGCCGCAGTTGCACGAATTGTAGAGTTGTCTGAGGCCAGACGTGACGTCGCGTGACGTTATGCTGCACACACACACCGCTGCAGGACTTCTTCCTGGCACTGGTGGTTCTCTTGAGTCTTGTGCACCTAAAAAAAATGGAAGACAGAGGAACATCAGTTCAGTTATACAGCACAAAAAAATCGAAAAACACTGCAAAATCAGCACAATCCCAATCCATCCATGCCCTCCATGATGTTTAAATTCAAGACAACCCACAGAAAGACTGGGCCCATGCAAGACTCACTACCCCTGGGCATAAATAAAGGTTGAAAAGTAGGCAAAATGGTTGCAGGCCTAACAACAAAGCCTGCATTCAAAATGGCCACTTGCCTGCCAGCACATGGCCAGTGCCTGTAGCTGCACTCAAAATGGCCACCAGCCACATGGCCTGTCCCTCCCCATGAACACCCCCAAAAATCGAAAAACACTGCAAAATCAGCACAATCCCATTCCATCCATGCCCTCCATGATGTTTAAGTTCAAGACAACCCACAGAAAGACTAGGCCCATGCAAGACTCACTACCCCTGGGCATAAATAAAGGTTGAAAAGTAGGCAAAATGGTTGGAGGCCTAACAACAAAGCCTGCATTCAAAATGGCCACTTTCCTGCCAGCACATGGCCAGTGCCTGTAGCTGCACTCAAAATGGCCACCAGCCACATGGCCTGTCCCTCCCCATGAACACCCCCAAAAATCGAAAAACACTGCAAAATCAGCACAATCCCATTCCATCCATGCCCTCCATGATGTTTAAGTTCAAGACAACCCACAGAAAGACTAGGCCCATGCAAGACTCACTACCCCTGGGCATAAATAAAGGTTGAAAAGTAGGCAAAATGGTTGGAGGCCTAACAACAAAGCCTGCATTCAAAATGGCCACTTGCCTGCCAGCACATGGCCAGTGCCTGTAGCTGCACTCAAAATGGCCACCAGCCACATGGCCTGTCCCTCCCCATGAACACCCACAAAAATCGAAAAACACTGCAAAATCAGCACAATCCCATTCCATCCATGCCCTCCATGATGTTTAAGTTCAAGACAACCCACAGAAAGACTAGGCCCATGCAAGACTCACTACCCCTGGGCATAAATAAAGGTTGAAAAGTAGGCAGAATGGTTGGAGGCCTAACAACAAAGCCTGCATTCAAAATGGCCACTTGCCTCCCAGCACATGGCCAGTGCCTGTAGCTGCACTCAAAATGGCCACCAGCCACATGGCCTGTCCCTCCCCATGAACACCCCCAAAAATCGGAAAACACTGCAAAATCAGCACAATCCCATTCCATCCATGCCCTCCATGATGTTTAAGTTCAAGACAACCCACAGAAAGACTAGGCCCATGCAAGACTCACTACCCCTGGGCATAAATAAAGGTTGAAAAGTAGGCAGAATGGTTGGAGGCCTAACAACAAAGCCTGCATTCAAAATGGCCACTTGCCTCCCAGCACATGGCCAGTGCCTGTAGCTGCACTCAAAATGGCCACCAGCCACATGGCCTGTCCCTCCCCATGAACACCCCCAAAAATCGGAAAACACTGCAAAATCAGCACAATCCCATTCCATCCATGCCCTCCATGATGTTTAAGTTCAAGACAACCCACAGAAAGACTAGGCCCATGCAAGACTCACTACCCCTGGGCATAAATAAAGGTTGAAAAGTAGGCAAAATGGTTGGAGGCCTAACAACAAAGCCTGCATTCAAAATGGCCACTTGCCTCCCAGCACATGGCCAGTGCCTGTAGCTGCACTCAAAATGGCCACCAGCCACATGGCCTGTCCCTCCCCATGAACACCCCCAAAAATCGAAAAACACTGCAAAATCAGCACAATCCCATTCCATCCATGCCCTCCATGATGTTTAAATTCAAGACAACCCACAGAAAGACTGGGCCCATGCAAGACTCACTACCCCTGGGCATAAATAAAGGTTGAAAAGTAGGCAAAATGGTTGGAGGCCTAACAACAAAGCCTGCATTCAAAATGGCCACTTGCCTGCCAGCACATGGCCAGTGCCTGTAGCTGCACTCAAAATGGCCACCAGCCACATGGCCTGTCCCTCCCCATGAACACCCCCAAAAATCGAAAAACACTGCAAAATCAGCACAATCCCAATCCATCCATGCCCTCCATGATGTTTAAATTCAAGACAACCCACAGAAAGACTAGGTCCATGCAAGACTCACTACCCCTGGGCATAAATAAAGGTTGAAAAGTAGGCAAAATGGTTGCAGGCCTAACAACAAAGCCTGCATTCAAAATGGCCACTTGCCTGCCAGCACATGGCCAGTGCCTGTAGCTGCACTCAAAATGGCCACCAGCCACATGGCCTGTCCCTCCCCATGAACACCCCCAAAAATCGAAAAACACTGCAAAATCAGCACAATCCCATTCCATCCATGCCCTCCATGATGTTTAAGTTCAAGACAACCCACAGAAAGACTAGGCCCATGCAAGACTCACTACCCCTGGGCATAAATAAAGGTTGAAAAGTAGGCAAAATGGTTGGAGGCCTAACAACAAAGCCTGCATTCAAAATGGCCACTTTCCTGCCAGCACATGGCCAGTGCCTGTAGCTGCACTCAAAATGGCCACCAGCCACATGGCCTGTCCCTCCCCATGAACACCCCCAAAAATCGAAAAACACTGCAAAATCAGCACAATCCCATTCCATCCATGCCCTCCATGATGTTTAAGTTCAAGACAACCCACAGAAAGACTAGGCCCATGCAAGACTCACTACCCCTGGGCATAAATAAAGGTTGAAAAGTAGGCAAAATGGTTGGAGGCCTAACAACAAAGCCTGCATTCAAAATGGCCACTTGCCTGCCAGCACATGGCCAGTGCCTGTAGCTGCACTCAAAATGGCCACCAGCTACATGGCCTGTCCCTCCCCATGAACACCCACAAAAATCGAAAAACACTGCAAAATCAGCACAATCCCATTCCATCCATGCCCTCCATGATGTTTAAGTTCAAGACAACCCACAGAAAGACTAGGCCCATGCAAGACTCACTACCCCTGGGCATAAATAAAGGTTGAAAAGTAGGCAGAATGGTTGGAGGCCTAACAACAAAGCCTGCATTCAAAATGGCCACTTGCCTCCCAGCACATGGCCAGTGCCTGTAGCTGCACTCAAAATGGCCACCAGCCACATGGCCTGTCCCTCCCCATGAACACCCCCAAAAATCGGAAAACACTGCAAAATCAGCACAATCCCATTCCATCCATGCCCTCCATGATGTTTAAGTTCAAGACAACCCACAGAAAGACTAGGCCCATGCAAGACTCACTACCCCTGGGCATAAATAAAGGTTGAAAAGTAGGCAAAATGGTTGGAGGCCTAACAACAAAGCCTGCATTCAAAATGGCCACTTGCCTCCCAGCACATGGCCAGTGCCTGTAGCTGCACTCAAAATGGCCACCAGCCACATGGCCTGTCCCTCCCCATGAACACCCCCAAAAATCGAAAAACACTGCAAAATCAGCACAATCCCATTCCATCCATGCCCTCCATGATGTTTAAATTCAAGACAACCCACAGAAAGACTGGGCCCATGCAAGACTCACTACCCCTGGGCATAAATAAAGGTTGAAAAGTAGGCAAAATGGTTGGAGGCCTAACAACAAAGCCTGCATTCAAATGGCCACTTGCCTGCCAGCACATGGCCAGTGCCTGTAGCTGCACTCAAAATGGCCACCAGCCACATGGCCTGTCCCTCCCCATGAACACCCCCAAAAATCGAAAAACACTGCAAAATCAGCACAATCCCATTCCATCCATGCCCTCCATGATGTTTAAGTTCAAGACAACCCACAGAAAGACTAGGCCCATGCAAGACTCACTACCCCTGGGCATAAATAAAGGTTGAAAAGTAGGCAAAATGGTTGGAGGCCTAACAACAAAGCCTGCATTCAAAATGGCCACTTGCCTGCCAGCACATGCCCAGTGCCTGTAGCTGCACTCAAAATGGCCACCAGCCACATGGCCTGTCCCTCCCCATGAACACCCCCAAAAATCGAAAAACACTGCAAAATCAGCACAATCCCAATCCATCCATGCCCTCCATGATGTTTAAATTCAAGACAACCCACAGAAAGACTAGGTCCATGCAAGACTCACTACCCCTGGGCATAAATAAAGGTTGAAAAGTAGGCAAAATGGTTGCAGGCCTAACAACAAAGCCTGCATTCAAAATGGCCACTTGCCTGCCAGCACATGGCCAGTGCCTGTAGCTGCACTCAAAATGGCCACCAGCCACATGGCCTGTCCCTCCCCATGAACACCCCCAAAAATCGAAAAACACTGCAAAATCAGCACAATCCCATTCCATCCATGCCCTCCATGATGTTTAAGTTCAAGACAGCCCACAGAAAGACTAGGCCCATGCTAGACTCAAATACCCCTGGTGAAAAGGCCACAAGTACAGCCCCAAAAAACGAAAATCACTAAAAAATCACCACAATCCAATGCCATCCATGCCCTCCATGATGTTTACATTAAAGAGACCCCACAGAAAGACTCAGTCCATGCACCACTCACTACCCCTGGGCAAAAGGCCCCAACAGCAGCCAAAAAAAATCTAAAAACACACGAAAATCAGCACAATCCCATGCCATCCATGCCCTCCATGATGTTCACATTAAAGAGACCCCTCAGAAAGACTCAGTCCACCCACCACAGAGTACCCCTGGGCAAAAGGCCCCAAAACAGCCCAAAAATCGAAAATTCCAAAATTTTTGTTGCAGCAACTGTAATGCCCCAAACAAACTTACTTGTAAAATTTCTAATCCAACAATGATCCAAAGAAAGTCAAAAAGGCCTCAAATCCAAATATCCAGCAGCATCCACAAAAAGTATTCCTTCCAGCTCCAGATCCAAATGAAACGTGACCAGGAGATGGACAAAGTACTGGGAGGAGCCTGCTGGACAGGAACAGGAAGTTGAAGACTGTGGGGCACTTCCTTCCTCCCACCCCCCTCCCCCCTCCCCCCTCCCCAAAATGGACTCCTCGCTAAAAAAGTGCAGGCAAATGTCAACCTAAGGAGTTATTCAGATAAAAATCATCATTTCAAGAAGGTTTATGCTGCTTGCTGGTGGATTTCTTGTGCAGAATTGCAAATTTTATATTTTCGTTTGTGCGAGATTCTTGCTGCTCGCCGCATCTCAAATCTCGCAATTGCGAAGTACCGCGAGACGTGATCTCGCTGTACTCGCGTTGACAAACTCTCGCTCGCAAGCCGCGATGACGTAATCGCGCTCGCCAAATCCCGCGGGATCACACAGCAAGATCCAAAATGGCGCAGCACTCGCAAACTATCGAGAAAAACAACCCGGCAAACGATGATAAACGCCGCGCGCCGCAAAAATTGTATCACCAACGCCGCGCGCCGCAAAAAAAATCCGCTGCGTGCGAATTTGCGGATTTTGCGAGAAATTCGCAAATCTCGCGGATTGCGAATTTCCCGAAAATCCGCAAAATCCGCGAGCGTAACGGATTTTCCGCCCATGCTTCAATGAAACAAGAAAATCCTTAAGCAACATAAAAATAAAGCAAAAGCCAACTATCACTGAAGACACACCACCTGTCCCTGCAAGACCTGTCTGGATTCCAAAGATTGGGGATCTAGTCAGAGAGAAAATAGTGGTGAAGAAGGAATTTGGGCCTTCTTACAGAAAAGCAGTACCTGTCTTGGCAATCAACGGAACAAGATCAGTAGTACTACCGCCTCTTGCTGGTAAAAAGGAGAACCGAGTTGTATCAATCGACCTGGTAAAACCACAAGCATGTGGCCTATAATCAACAGTAGGCCAAGTGGACTCCCAAGAAACAACAGAATACCCAAATTTGCAACAATCCAAGAGGTTCAAACTGAAAGACTAATCACATTTGATAAACCTGCAGTGCAAAGAGAGGGACTATGCAATAATGCCATGGAACTCGTGCCTCTTGAAACACAGATTGAAACAGTTCGTCATGAAACACCAGTCTACAATGATGTGGCATCAGAATGTGCTACCGAAAGACAAATTGAGAAAACAATTCCAACAATTGACAGAACTGCCACTGGCTACTTCATCAACTTCGATACCTTTTCTGAAGATCAAAACGAACCTGAAGTGATGCCAGAAACAAAGACTTTTAAAGAAAAAGCAACAAAACTCTTACATCAACTCAAGGAAACTTACCTTATTTCTCCATGGTTAGAGTTTTGGTTTGGGCTAGGTTTATTTTTCCTCCTGCTTTGGCTCATCATGATACTTTGTTTGGGAAGTCATTGAAGGGAAATACAGTTCAATGGGCACAGCAAGTCAGAACATCAACTTAGTTCTAAAACCACACAAATCATCTCACGTGAAGAAAAGAGGACTATCATCAGTAAATGTCACAGCCATTCCAATACCCGGCGGGGTAGTATGGGACAAGAATGACTATGAAGTATATGGCCCGGTCGAGATCTTGAAATATCCTCACCAGTTCAAGGTTTCCTTAAGTGACTTTGTTAAACCAAGTACATTTTCTGATGATTGGGATTTTGAAAGTATAAATAATATGATGTCTGATTTAGTGTTGTCAGCAAGATTTACAGAAAATGATTATTTACAAGGTTTGTCTAATTATGAACAGATGTACTGCTTCTCACATTACGCTGACCATTACTTACATAAATCTGCACAACCTAGAAATGTTTTTAAATATAACCAATGGGAACATTGTGCTACTCCACCTAAAAGCAGTTCGAAAACATTCTATGAGAAATTCCAGTACTTCTCAGGGTTTAACACAAGTGATGCAGAAGCATTTTATTATAAACTGTTGGATAAAACAGGGTCGAAAACAATGCTGACAAATACTAAATTAATATATTCAGAAGCATTTTATGAAAAAATGATGACATTTGGTTTTGATTTTTGGAAAAATAACATTGAAACAAAAACCATCTGGGGTACAAAAGATTGGCAGGTATAAGGCCTAGAAGCATTATTTCGAGCCTGCATGATCCCAGAACAAATAATGTTCTTAAATGACACAATTCACCAAACAACCTGTCTTGGCCTAGCTAAGATTAAAGACCTTAACAAACCGTCTATTCCAAAGCCAATACCTGATAATACAACAACAGAAGTTGAAATAGACGTATCTAAAATTTTACATCTAAACAGAACACATCCTGATTGGAAAAAGTGGTTAATCTGGCCTACTGGCACGAATAACTGTCAAGATAGATTCCTGAACAAAACACAGGGTTAAAAATGACCAGACCAGACCCTAGATACTCCCAGAGACAACATCCAGGGATAGTAACAACATACAGTGTAGGGAAGCTGTGCCTTGAATGGCTAAAATCATCCACACTGGCAGAAATTGAGCAACACTTATCTTTACTTAAAGATGGTGCTGATTTGCGTGATTTCATTATGGGACCACGCAAACGGCGTCAAAAACGCTTCATAGCGGCCAGCATATATGCGGCATACAACGAGGCTTGGAAAGTAACTCAAATTGAAACAGCTGAAAAAATACAAGAAATTGATCGTATTAATTTGGAAAAATCCCTTTCTGTTGTGGACAATGGGTTAATGACTCTGTCCTCCAGAATATATTCACTGGACAGTATTGCATCATCTGCCATCGATATAATAGACAAAGACTTGCTAATGTTACAACATGGCCAGTCGCAATTGCGTTCTATTGTACAGCTAGGCTGGACGCTGCAAAATCTCCGTTCAGGCTATGTGCCTTGGCGTTTAATCAACACAACGTCATTGTTTTCCATCTTTAACTTCACTGATAAACAAATCAGCTTGGCACAGAAAGGAGCAGGCTATACAATCCTGAGCATCGAAAAACTTGAGCGATTACCATTGACAATGTCAGAAAGACCTGTCATTGAATGGATAATACACAGGATTATCACAATTCCGATAACAACTTTCCGATTTAAAAATTGCCTTGAGTATATACCGACTGGCCAGTATGAACAATTGGGTAAAGGGTATATTAACCTCATCGCTGCTGCTGATATTTTCCCCCTGTGCTGGGCCCTAATAGTAATGGGTGTGGTTGTGACGGAACCATTCCGTCACCAGCACAGCTCAACCGTGTCTGATGACGGAATGGTTCCGTCACCAGCATCGAAGGGGTTAAGTCAGCATGGAAATTACCATATACACACACATGTTATAGTGACAACAACAAAAATGTATTTCTTAGTGGTGAAAATTGCAAACATTCACTAAGCGGTATACTTTTGTGCCAGGGAATTAATTTACACGGGGCCTGTGAAGGAACTTCAAACAACCTTTCATGCCACCAACTTGTCACACCTGCAATGCAGATAGAGCCCTTCTTTAGGCAACTCTCTAACGGGAGTTACATTCTAATAACGGATCACAGCTGTTGTGGCTTGATGCCAGGGAAAGCATATCTCGTAAGCGTAACTTCCATGGTCACTTGCTGTATGCAAGCATTGTTTCCAAACGGCCCTGAAGATTCCGAGACGCCGATTTGGTCTCCTTTGAATGTCTCTTCTATACGAATTGATACTTTAAGCAGAATGAAGTCTGTGCTTTTACAGACAACAGTGCCCATAACGTCATCAAAAGAGACGTATGATCTCCAAGTTGCAAGGACAACATCGGAGATACATGACCTTTTATCAACAAATTGCCCCGTGCATTTCACAGAAATGCTTAGCCAAATTCTAAATATGTCAGATGCCGTAGGTATCTCAGGCGTATTTAAGACGATTTTTTCGGGACTGTTAACACCATTCAAAGCAATCCTGGGAATTATTCCTAATTTTGTCCATTCAGTCTTTGGCGGCATACCCCTGACTTTGGGACTTGTAGCAGGCATTTTATTTTTGACCCTCCTGCTCCGATATGGCAAGCCAAAACACAGACATGACCCGGCAAGGATGGAAGAATCGATCCTAGCAGTACGCTACCGGGACCGCATAACTATAGTCCTTGGATTGGCCAGGCTGAGAGATCTGAACATGACCTGGTTTATTTCATTCAGACCTATATGGCAGACCTGCATCTTACCTGTGCTTCGATGTATGCTATGCGGAGAAGAATGCGTGTTAGACACCTGTCTTGCACTACCATCAGCAGTACCAATGGATATCGATACTTTGCTAAGTCCTGTAACGGCTCATGCATCGTGTTGTCCCCAGCGGCTACCAATCCTGATGACGGCATTCGTTGAGACTCCTGTCCTATGACTAGGTGGCGGCAGTGAAGCGATACATGAAAGCAACATCACCCAGGTACGGCCTTCTGTGAGCATTGCTGATCCAAACATCGATGATAGCAATCATTCTCACACCTGCCAAGTTACAGCATTATCGAACTTGGTCGAACTGTCACCTGAATATGTAGACCTATTCTTTAAAAGCCTGTCTGATATGATGTTCTCCCCTAAACAACAACAATGATTTTTTGGAAAATGCATTCCAGCGCACAGCGTTCCCATGAACTCTGAATTCGGCCTTCAGTTTTGATCAACAAAAGCATTTTTGAATTGAACACTTTTTCAAAATATTTACCTTTTTTCCTGGCACGAATACCTTTGCTTAAAGTAGAACTATTCATAAAGAACAGAATTTCTATTTTTAGTAAATCTAGAGACAAAATAACTTTACCTCAGCCTCTAGCAACATTTTACAGCAAATGCATTTATCAGACGCCCCAGGATATAGCGGCATGAATTCGCAAATTTAGCGGCACAAATATGGAAATTTAGCGGCACAAATATGGAAATTTAGCGGCATTTTTGCGGCACTTTATTTTACTCATAATCATTCATTGTCAGCCTTAAATCAATGGAAACTGTTTTAGCAGAGGATTCCACTTTGAATAGGCAGCCTGGGATATGGAATAGAGGAAGCAGCCCACAGGTGAAGGCTGTTATCCCTTGGAATTGCAATTCTTCATCTGAAATCGCGAAATCCTGGAGGGTCTGCTTAGGGCGCCCCACTGCTATTTGCGTTGCGTGGAGGGGAGCCTGGTCAGGAGCGGAGGACCAAAGAAAGTAAAAATACTTATGAGTTCTTAGCTGTAAATGCTCTTGAAAATATTAATATCGGACAGTTTTTGTGAACTTTTCTTTTTTTAATTATTGATCGACAGGCAGGTTCCCTAGGCAGTTTGGAACAGATAATCCTATTAAAAAATTAAAACTAAATGTGTAAAAAAATGCAGGACTTGCTTTCCACAAATGTCCTTGAAATATTGTGCAAAACTTTGCAAATTTCACTAAAGGCATTGGAAAAACTTAGGAAATGTAATTTAAGGTTCAAAGTTGTATTTTTGAAATCACTGGAGAAATAATCTAAAAAAAGGCAGAAAAAAGTAATAAATTCACAATTTGCAGATCCCACGTACCAGAAAAATAAACATAATTTCCTTACGAGTGTTTTGACTTATTTTGCAAATCTCCCACCTTCCCAAACACTGAAATGTAGCAGGACATTTTCCCAGGAAAAAAACCCGCCAGGGGCTTCACTAACAACTAACTAAATAAAAATTATCTGACGGATCGCAGACCACTCTCTGACCCACAGACATGGACAGAAGCCCACATACACAAAACACTCCTTTCAAGTCAAACAGCCATTTCCTAATCCTGCTTTCTGAGAAGGCAAGCGTTTGCTGAGACATCACAATAAGAGCAGTGTTACACGAACAATAAAATTCAACAAAAGACAGTACGGCATGGAGCGTGCTCACCAGGCACTCCTCACTCAGCCCACCTGCACTTGTACATTTATTAAGCAATCTTCCCCTAGACATTAGTGCCAAGAAATGCACGGGCAGCAGAAAACGGATAACATCCTTCTGCAGCCTCAGCCGACCGACACTCTCTCTGAGCCTCAGGCGTCATGATGAGAGTAAAAGTCCTGTTCCTGGAGCGAGGCGCCAGCTGCATTTGCACATCAAAGCCACATAGGCTAAAGGATTGGATCTTATCAAGTGGGAGGCAGCAGGTATTCGACGGCTGGACGGCGGCAGTAGTAACATGTGCTCAAACAGCCAATAAAAAGGCAATGTTTGTTTAGATGACACTTTCTTTATAGTTATCGCGGCAATAATTGTAAATATCGCGGCCATCGCGGTACTCACCTGATTTCGCGATTTTTTTGCAAATCGCGAAATCGCAAAAAGCTGGAGGGTCTGATTTATATGTGATGACATAATCTCGCCCTTCTTTTCTGTATAAAGAGATATTTCATGTGTAATTTTTTCGCAAAATCGTTCAACTGATTACATATCCTATAATTTTTGAATGATTTCTATGCTTAAAAACGTACAGTACCTATAATTTCATGTATTTCAAATACACCATTTCAAATACAATATGTATTTTGGGGTGGGAAGTATTACACACACATCTTATTGCTGTAGTTTTTAGTAATTTGATGGACATAAATTCGTGGAGTGGGTGTCGTGTTCTATCTAGGACCCCGATCAATATTGTGACCTTATGCCCCAATACGGCTATAATCCATCCATACCCCTATAATGGCATAAACGATCAGGGCCATATTTCAGAAACTCGCCTCTGCAGCTCATTACAGTATATGACACAGCAGAAGCCACTATCTTAGATCCCTAGATTACACACCGAGTTCTTTCAACAGATGAAACCCCCAGCAACCTGGGAGAGCCCCGCTTGCTATGTTTTGATTAGTAATAGAACTCTAATGAGCACTGTAAGAACAACCGGTTCTTAGTGACATCTTTATTGACGTCTTATGTCCAAAAACGTACGTCAAACAAGGCACCTTCCAGGTACCTTGTTGCCTTAAGCAAACACAGCGGTGGTGGTTGTGAATACAGGAGCAGAACAGCTGTCCCTTGCAGAGCCCAGCAGGTGCGAGAAGCCCACGGACGCTGCCCCTCCTCCTCCTTGACGCGCTGAGAAAGATGCTGTCTTTTCTCCTGCCGAGAAAATCCAGCTCCGGCGTTTCCAGCCTACCCTAACTGGGATATCGAGTCCTGAGAGGAGATACAAGACCTCCAACATTCTATTCAAGAGGTACAGTGTTGACTAAACCCTTAGAGAGAATTCTTGAAGCAAACCCTTGGCAAAACCAACTTAACTTAAACTGCTACTTACTTACTCCCTCCCAAGTATTAGGCTTAGGTCAGGTACACTGGGGTAGGCGTAGTTAGAAGCACCAGTTGAGTACGTTAGTCAAATGTATATATGAATGTATATATTTTATTCATTTTAACCATTTATGGCTAAGAAACCATATCAATGCTTTTACAGTATTATTTCGCAATCCTCCTTTTACTGTACACACTTTTTATAATAACAAGTCTTGCAATTGTGGCAATTCATTTATCTTGCATGAGAAGAAAGACTGTTCAATAAATAATACCTTTTATTGAAAACGCCTGTCTCTCTATTCTCTGCATCTTGGTGTAAGTAATTCTTGCACAACTGACTGAGTGAAATAGCTGTCTATTGTTTCACACGACTCTAGAGATTGACTCTTATTCTAAGGAGCAAAGTTGTCATGTTTATGCGGTTGTTGGAAAACTGAATCCCTTCTTGTCTGAGCCAGGGGAGCTGATCACTTCCTATTCAGTCAAGAAAGTTTCCAGTGACCTCTGAGCTAGTTGGTACAAATCCAATTAAGTTTAGCATAGTCAGTAGAGACCTGGAAGACCGCACTTCTACGTCTACACTGCTGTTTATGTTATTCCAATGCGCAGGGCCTATAGGGAAAATAGGAACTACACTACAGTACCATCTCCGGAACCGTGGGTCG